>NC_063341.1:34911969-34912681 GCF_021869965.1 Rhincodon typus | reverse complement strand
AACCTTCGGGTGGCATCGTTGTGGCACTGCAGGAGGCCCAGGATGGACATGTCGTCTGAGGAATAGGAGGGGGAGTTGAAATGGTTCGCGAGTGGGAGGTGCAGTTGTTTATTGCGAACCGAGCGTAGGTGTTCTGCAAAGCGGTCCCCGAGCCTCCGCTTGGTTTCCCCGATGTAGAGGAAGCCACACCGGGTACAGCAGATGCAGTATACCACATTAGCAGATGTGCAGGTGAACATCTGCTTGATGTGGAAAGTCTTCTTGGGGCCTGGGATGGGGGTGAGGGAGGAGGTATGGGGGCAGGTGTAGCACTTCCTGCGGCAACCATGTTTCCCACATCTCCCGCAACTCATCCCTCACACCCCGTCCATGCAATAAGAACCAAAAAAGAATCCCTCTCGTCCTCACGTACCACCCCACCAACCTCCGGATCCAACGCATCATCCTCCGACACTTCCGCCATCTGCAATCCGACCCCACCACCAAAGACATCTTTCCCTCCCCATCCTTATCTGCTTTCCGGAGGGACCACTCTCTCCGTGACTCCCTTGTCCGCTCCACACTCCCCTCCAGCCCCACCACACCCGGCACTTTTCCCTGCAACCGCAGGAAGTGCTACACCTGCCCCTACACCTCCTCCCTCACCCCCATCCCAGGCCCCAAGAAGACTTTCCACATTAGCAGATGTGCAGGTGAACATCTGCTTGATGTG
>NC_063341.1:34911453-34911869 GCF_021869965.1 Rhincodon typus | reverse complement strand
AATGGTATCAATGTGGATTTCACAAGCTTCAAAATCTCCCCTCCCCCTACCGCATCCCAAAACCAGTCCAGCTCGTCCCCGCCTTCCTAACCTGTTCTTCCTCCCACCTATCCCCTCCTCCCACCTCAAGCCGCACCCCCATCTCCTACCGAATAACCTCATCCTGCCTCCTTGACCTGTCCGTCCTCCCTGGACTGACCTATCCCCTCCCTAACTCCCCACCTACACTCACCTTTACTGGCTCCATCCCCACCTCTTCGACCTGTTTGTTTCCTCTCCACCTATCCTCTCCTCTATCCATCTTCTATCCGCCTCCCACTCTATCCCTATTTATTTCAGAACCCCCTTCCCCTCCCCCTTTTCTGATGAAGGGTCTAGGCCCGAAACGTCAGCCTTTCTGCTCCTATGATGCTGCT
>NC_063341.1:34896797-34911053 GCF_021869965.1 Rhincodon typus | reverse complement strand
TCCCTCCCCATCCTTATCTGCTTTCCGGAGGGACCACTCTCTCCGTGACTCCCTTGTCCGCTCCACACTCCCCTCCAGCCCCACCACACCCGGCACTTTTCCCTGCAACCGCAGGAAGTGCTACACCTGCCCCTACACCTCCTCCCTCACCCCCATCCCAGGCCCCAAGAAGACTTTCCACATCAAGCAGATGTTCACCTGCACATCTGCTAATGTGGTATACTGCATCCGCTGTACCCGGTGTGGCTTCCTTTACATCGGGGAAACCAAGCGGAGGCTCGGGGACCGCTTTGCAGAACACCTACGCTCGGTTCACAATAAACAACTGCACCTCCCAGTCGCGAACCATTTCAACTCCCCCTCCCATTCCTCAGACGACATGTCCATCCTGGGCCTCCTGCAGTGCCACAATGATGCCACCCAAAGGTTGCAGGAACAGCAACTCATATTCCGCTTGGGAACCCTGCAGCCCAATGGTATCAATGTGGATTTCACAAGCTTCAAAATCTCCCCTCCCCCTACCGCATCCCAAAACCAGTCCAGCTCGTCCCCGCCTTCCTAACCTGTTCTTCCTCCCACCTATCCCCTCCTCCCACCTCAAGCCGCACCCCCATCTCCTACCGAATAACCTCATCCTGCCTCCTTGACCTGTCCGTCCTCCCTGGACTGACCTATCCCCTCCCTAACTCCCCACCTACACTCACCTTTACTGGCTCCATCCCCACCTCTTCGACCTGTTTGTTTCCTCTCCACCTATCCTCTCCTCTATCCATCTTCTATCCGCCTCCCACTCTATCCCTATTTATTTCAGAACCCCCTTCCCCTCCCCCTTTTCTGATGAAGGGTCTAGGCCCGAAACGTCAGCCTTTCTGCTCCTATGATGCTGCTTGGCCTGCTGTGTTCATCCAGCTCTGCACCTTGTTGTCTCGGATTCTCCAGCATCTGCAGTTCCTACTATCTCTGATTCAACTTTTCCTTGTTCCCCTTCTTTACAGCACAATTAGCCTAAATTCTGAGACAAGAAAGAAACACCATTGTTACTGCTTGATGCAGGCCTCTTCTTATTCTGGTGCTGAATGAACATTTTCTAATGCCTTTACTGGAGAGGTCAAATCCGTTACTGTTTTATGTGCGAAATAGTAATTCTTATTTGTTGCACAAAGCTTCATCTTATGCATCTGGAGTGTCACATCTTAGAAATAAGATATTATCCTTGGATATATTCCTTTCTCTCTCATGTACTCATCCAGCTTCCCCTTCAATGCATCTATAGTATTTACTTCAACCATTTCATGAGGTAGCAAGCTACAAGTTCTCACCATTCTTTGGCTAAAGCAGTTTCTTCTGAATTTTCCATTGAATTTCTTATATTAATTACTTCTGGCCATTCTCTTCCCTACAAGTGGAAATATGCAATTTATCACTATTTCATAAGTCATAAAAACCTTTATTAAGCCTTCCTTTATCAAAGGATAAGTCCTGATATGTACACTCACATATTTCTGGTATCATACTAATAAATCTTCTCTGCAGTGCCTCTACAATCTCTTCCATATTTTTAAAAAATGTATTATTAAATGGCACTGTGGACTGACCAATGCTCTGTACAGCTCCAACAATATTACCTCCTTGCTCTTATACTCAATGCCACAACTGATGAAAGCAAGTGCCCTTTATGCCTTCTTAGCTATCCTATTCATATGCCTTGCCAACTTCAGGAATCTGTGAATAATTATCCTAAGATCCCCCTGTTCCTCTAAGCTACACAGTGTCCTGCTATTCATTTAATACTCCGTCATCTTGTTTCTTCTTCCAAAGTGCATTACCTCACATTTATCAGGGGTAAGTACCATTTGTCACTGGTCTGCCCATCTGACCAACCCATCTTGTCTTCTTGTAACCTACAACTGTCTTCTTCACTATTAACCATTCTATCAATCTTGGTATCATCTGAAAATTTGCTTAACACTCCCCCAACCTTTTCATCTGTATCATTTAAATTTATAATAGACAATAAGGGTCCAGTACAGATCCTTGTGGTTATATCCCTGGACACCAGCTTCCAGTTACTCAAACAGCCTTCAACCACTTCCCTTTGTGTCTTATTACTAAGCCAATTACTGATCCATCTCACCAAGTTTCCCTCAGTTCCATGTGCTTTACACTTCTCAATCAGTCTCCCATATCAGAGCTTGTCAAAAGTTTTGATAAAGTCGATATAAATTACATCAATTGAACTTCCATCATCCACACACTTGATCACATTTTCGAAAAGTCCTAAGAAATTTGTTAGGCATGACCACCCTCTGACAAAGCCATGCGGAATATCCTTAATTAACCTATGCCTTTCCAAATGGGTATTAATTCACTCCTTCAGAATTTTCTCCAACAGTTTCCCTACCGCTGATATAACACTCACTGGTCTGTAATTTCCTGGTTCATCTCTACCACTCTACTTAAAAAGTGGACTCACATGAGCTGTCCTCCAGTCCTCTGGGTCTTCCCCTGTGGCCAGAGAGGAATTAAATAATTATGGCAATAGTTTTGTAGTATTGTCAAAATTAATTCTGGATACAAATTCTGCCATTTGACCTTGATTTTTCTCACTCATGCCTGTTACGACTAGTGATTTCAATTGAATTTTTTGTTGCTTTTGGAAGAATTTGGCAGCAGTATAACATTTAATCTTTGTCCTAGTCTCTTCTCATTTCATCAATAGGTGCGTTTCTCCACTCGATGATACGCGTGTACATTTGTGCTGGGCTTGCTTAATTTCTTTCGGATTCCTTTGGCAATGTTTTTTGCCGCCTCACTGTTTTTATTTTGTCTGAGGAGAGCGCAACATTGATATTTGGTGTTGAATTTCCCAATCTTTTATGAAGCACCTGAACTCTTCACTCATGAATTCAGGGCCATTGTTGCTCATCACAATGTCTGGAAGGCAGTAATGATCGAAATGTGCTTTCAGACATTCCAAAATCTCAGCAGTAGTCATTGGTCTACATCCCAGTAATGAAAATAATAGTCCAGCTGTGACAAAGTCATCAATTCCTGAAAGGATGTACTTAGAGTTTCATCCATGTCTTGGATCTGTTGTGTCATCAGTGGATCTCTGGCTTGCATAGTTTGGTCCTCATTACAAGCACTGCACCAGCTGATATGACCCTTGATTTCTGTGTTCAACTTTGGCCAGTAGAGCACATCCTATGGCTTACAGACATAGAGTCATAGAGATGTACAATGCAGAAACAGACCCTTTGGTCCAACTCATCCATGCTGACCAGATATCCTAAATTAATCTCGTCCCATTTGCCAACATCTGGATCATATCCCTCTAAACTCTTTCTATTCATATACCAATCCAGATGCCTTTTAGATGTTATAATTGTACCAGCCTCCACCACTTCCTCTGGCAGCTCATTCCATACACACACCACCCTCTGTGCAAAAATTTGCCCATTAGATCTCTTTTAAATCTTTCCCCTCTTACCTTAAAACTATGCCATCTAGTTTTGGACTCCTCTACTCTGGGAAAAAGACCTTCATGATTTCATGAACCTCTATAAAGTCACCCCTCAGCTTCCAACGCTCCAGGGAAAATAACCCCAGCCTATTCAACCTTTCCCTTTAGCTCAAACCCTCCAACCCCAGCAACATCCTTGTAAATCTTTTCTCAATCTTTTCATGTTTCACAACATCTTTTCTATAGCAGGGAGATCAGGATTGAACACAGTATTCTAAAAGTGGCCTAACCAATGTCCTGTACAGCCACAATATAACCTCCCAACTCCTGTACTCAATGCACTGACCAATAAAGTCAAGCATACCAAATGCCTTCTTCACTATCCTCTCTACTTGCAACTCGACTTTCAAGGAATTATGAACTGGCATCTCAAGGTCTCTTTGCTCAGTAACAGCACCCAAGACCTTCAGACTTGACTTAATTTCTTCATGGCATTCATGGAAAGAGCTTTAGCATCTCTCTTCTCAATTCCTTACGGATAGTGACTCTATTTCCTTTATACAATGCACCATCTTGGCCTGTCAAATTATCTAAATGTTCAGCATGATGTTGTGACCACAGGTTTGTTCTTTGTGCTTTTAGGCCATCCTTTCATCACTGCGTCTTCTAACACTTAGAGAGTTGCATCTTCTTGGGGAGTTCTTACAATTTGAGCACGGTGCTTGTCTCTCCCATTCAAAGTCTCTGCTGAGTTGATAACACCCAGAACATGTTGAGCTGCAGATCTAGAAGGTTTGTTAAGGTATCCTCTGGTTTCTTCAGAAGAAATACTACACTCAGCTGCATGTCTGTGATATGCAACTGGTTCCCTTCCTTGTATGTCATGCCCAGATTATATTTCTGTAACTGGAGAAGCAATCTTTTCAAATGCTTTGAATCAAATAGCAGCAATTTGAGGAGAATGCTTTGAAGTGGCTTTTGGTCAGATTCAACTGTCATTTCTTGTCCCTTCCAATATTAGTATTAACAAAACTGTTCACAAGCAAAGACAATGGATAGGCACTCTTTTTTGATCTGAGTGCAGCATTGTTCCATTTGTATTAGTGCCCTGGATACAAATGTAATTGGTTGTCCTTGCTGCACTGGGTTTATTCTAAGCTTTTTCACAGATTAATTTCATCATTTACATTGTAGTATTTCAGTATTTCGCCATCTCTAGTTGATTGATTTTATTGAATGTTTCCTCTTGTTCTGTGCTGCAGTACCACTGCATGTCCTTAGCTGTGAGGTGGCATAATGGTTCACACTCCAGTGACAAATTTGTTAAGAATTTTGCCAAATAATTGATGAATCCAACAAATTATTGCACTGCTTTCGCATCTGTTGGTCCTTACATGACTGTTACAGCTTAATACAGGTTACCATGAAGGACTCTCCTTCTCCCATTTCCTGAGCCATGGTGACCTGTAACCACCACCAGTAATCTTTCTCTTCCTCTCTAACATCTGATAGGACTACAGCAACTTTATCTTTTCACAGCTCTCATCTTTTCATGATCTGGAAGAGGATATTTTGCTGTCAGTACATGTCTTGTGCATTGACTTTGGACATAGTTACAATTTATTTTCTTCAATTTCAGGTTCACCTGGTGAACTCTGTCCAGCAGTCATACTAGAATTTGTTTGTGATCAGCAATGTCTTCTCCATATCCATAAACTAACAGATAATCCACTATAGCTTCTACTCTGCGAAGATCACTAAGATCTCATTGCATCTGAGCCATTGAAATGACAAATGGCATGCACAACCATCTATATCTCCTGAATGGAATCTAGAATGCAGCTAGAAAGCTGCTGCTTTCATCCAGTTTCACTTGTTGCATCTGGGCTAATGAAGATTTCTCCCTTTGCATAATGTGGTAATTAGCATGGTAGTGAGATCTGATGAATCCTGCAGTCAGTGAGTTCACGAATGCCCATTAGGAAAGGAATTCTGCTTTGTTTTACCTTGTTTGTCCAACATGTGACTGCAAAGCTACAGCAATGTGGGTGACTCTTAGCAGTCCTCTGAAATAGCTTCAGCTTAAGGGCAATTGGAGATGGACAATAAATAGCAAGGATGTGTTGTTGCAGTTATACAGTGCCTTGGTGAGGCCACACCTAGAATATTGTGTGCAGTTTTGACCTCCTTTTCTGAGGAAGGATGCTTTTGCTCTCGAGGGAGTAAGTGCAGCGAAGGTTTACCAGGCTGATTCCCGGGACGGCGGGTCCGATATATGAGGAAAGATTGACCAGGTTGGGATTGTTTTCTCTAGAGTTCAGGCAAATGAGGGGGTCTCATAGAGACTTATAAAATTCTAACAGGACTGGACAGGGTAGATGCAGGAAGGATGTTCCCGTTGTTGGGTGTGTCCAGAACCAGAGGTCACAGTATGAGGATTCGGGGTAGATGATTTAGGATGGTGCTGTGGAGACATTTCGTCACCCAAAGAGTCGTGAGCCAGTAGAATTCATTACCACAGGAAGTAGTAGATGTCAAAACATTGAATGTATTCAAGAGGCGGCTAGATATAGCACTTGGGGCAAAAAGGATCAAAGGTCATGTGGAGAAAGCAGAATTAGGCTATTGAGTTGGACGATCAACCATGATTGTGATGAATGGCAGAGCAGGCTCGAAGGGCTGAATGGCCTCCTCCTGCTCCTATCTGCTACATTTCTATGTTTCTATGCTATCCTTGCCAGTGATGTCCACATACTACTCACTAATACATTTTTAAAGAAAAATTATATTAGAGATTATAGAGGCACTCTTGAGTACTGCGTCACCTCACTGCAGGAAGGATGTGTTGGCACTAGAGGGTGTACAGTGGAGTTTCACCACCATGTTGCTTGGGATGGAAAAATTGAGCTATAAGGGGAGACTAGATAGGCTCGGATTGTTTTCTTTACATTAGAGAAGTCTGGGGCACGATGGGGATCATAACTGAAGTGTATGAGGTTATGAGGGGTATGGAGAGGGTGAATAGAGAGTAGCTGTTCCCCTTGGTTGAGGGGTCAAGCAAGAGAAGGCATCGTTTTAGGATAAGTGGCGGGAGATTCAGAAGGATTTGGGAAAAACATTTTCCACTCAGTGGCTAGTGGGAGTTTGATATGCACTGCCTGGGAAGGTAGCGGAAGATGGAAACCTTACAACCTTTAAAAAATATTTGGGTGAGCCCTTCAAATATCATAACATTCAAGGATATGGGACAAGTGCAGGAAAATGGGATTAATGCACTTTTAGTGGTAGTTATGTTGATGCAGACCTGATGGGCCAAAGGGCCTTTTCTGCACTGGATGAATTGATGAACCTATAATTGAGCATTGGATAGGCAGATAGGGTGCAAACCTTCAATGCTTTCAATAAGATTCAGCCCAAACAGCACCTTGGGACCTGTGTGGAGCAAATATCCCCTCAGCCATAATGCTGACAGTAAACAATCAGCTATAAATTGCAACTGCACACATATATGCACAACAGAAAAAAAAAAACTGTCTCTTCACTAAAAATAATGAAAATGTGAGCTCACCATCTACATAGACCAGAGATTGACCCTCAGTCCCAGAGGTCCACAGCACTCCAACAACAGAAATGGAACATCATTTACTGTGGTAACAACAATTGACATGGGACCAATGCTCCTTGGAGAAGGAATATCACACAGATGAACAGCCAATGACAATGTACATAAAAGCCATTAAGAAACTGGCATGAGTAAAAGAGTGTGTGTACACTGCATACAGAGACTGATGAGAATAATAAACTGCTAAGGCATGAGAGCAGTAGGTGCATAGCAGGTAACTCATGGTGTAAGTTACGATGTATGCAAATGTTTTTTGTAAGAAAATTGAGATATTTGGGATAGAAATGCAGCGCTCTACTAATGTGCCTCTTGTGTTGCTATAGTCATCTGACCCCTGCCATGAAGCACTCACCGCAGGTATCCATCTTACAGCTAGTTTAACACAGGCACAGTGCAAGCAAGACAGTTGTCCTGTGAGCTTATAACAACATTCACTAGCTCTCCCACCAATTTAGTATCATCTGTAAATTTAAAAATTGTACATTTTATTCCAAATCCCACATTGTGAATGTAAATTATGGTTGGTTGCTTTGCAACACAGAAATTCCAGCAATCAATCGGAATCCAATTCTAACCCCGACTAAACCATTAAATCAAGTTTGCTTTGCAATGAACAATGTCAGTTCCACACAGTCGTAAAATTGGCAGCATAAATACAAATAATACTTTATTGCTGCCACTTTTCAGAGTTGAGCTCAGATGTGTAACATGTTGTTATTTGCAAGCTGCTTGTTTAATTTGTGTTACCAAAAAAAAAGCTTGCATCAATTATGCATCTTTCTTGTTGTTGGCAGATAAACACATAACAGCTACCTGTAACACATGAAATAAGCAATAATCCAGCTCAAGCATTATATGTTCAATATTTTTTAACCTAATCTCAAAGGGACCTTTAATGCCTTAGCACTGATGAACCAAGAGTATTAACTGTACTCATCCGTGAAGAAGTCGTTGATCATGATACACGTTAGCTGTGCTGTTGCTCAGTGTCCACTTGGAGACTGAACACAGAAATGGAAAATAAAATGTGATTAGTTCCTGATGAAATGAACATTATGAAGCTAGATAACAAGGCATAGCTCTTTAATGAATAGCATGAATGGAATTTATATCAACTACCTCAATCAAGAGGGTTTTTCTTCTCTGTAACTACTGCAGTATAATTTAACAAAACATTAAGTAACCATTAAACAACTCTTGTCAGTGAAGCCTAGTTTATCTCTTTTACATCCACCTTATCAATGCTTATATAGACTAATATGAAAAAGAAAAGATGTGTCAGTATTTTGAAATGCCTTTGAAAATTGTAAATGAATCCAAGGGTGGACAATATAGATTGTTATCAGTCACACAAAGCTGCATTGATCAGTTATAAATCATGGACAAGAAGCAAATTATCACTGATAAAAGGAGAACAACAATATTCAAGATTTTAAAAAATATTTTCCCTGTTAACACCTCAGTTTGATTGCAAGATAAATAAAGGGCTTGAAAATGAGAAATGTAGGACAAGCAAAAGAAGCATCAACAGAGTATTTTAAATTCAATTGTACAGTCAAAGAATTAAAGTTTAATTTGATTTTCTCATTATTGTCAAATTTGACACATATTAAATGGCTGAGTCAATTACTAGAAACACACTTCATATGAGCAACAAGGGAACAATTAAGCAGGAATGTCTGAGAGATTTTTGGGCTGTACAGTTTGGTGTGTACAGAAATGTTACTAAGTACAAATCATCAAGACTTAGATGCTAAGCGTAATAATAAAAAAAACCTAGCTCAAGTAATCCTGCATTTCTATAGCATATTGCATAACATCAGGATGTTGCAAACTACTTTGCAGCCAATAAAGTCCCTTTTTAATGTAGGAAACTTGGCAGCCAATTTCAGGCAGCGAACAAAGTGCTCATGACCAGATTTCATGATTTTGCAATGATGCTCGAGGAATAAATATTGGCAAGGGTATTGAGGATTACTCCTCTAACCTTCTTCAAAATAGTGTCAGGACATTTTTCAACTCCATCTCAAAGGGAAGACATTTAAAATTGAATTAAAAGATAGCACCAAAATCAGTAAGATATTTCCTTAGTACTGTACTGGGATGTTAGTCTTGTTTTTGTGTGGGTGTGTGTCCTAAAGCAGGACGTCAAACCATTATTTTATGATTCATTGAAAAGAGTGTTGGACTACAGATGAGAACTAACTGTACACATAAAATGGCAGCACAATACATTAATTAACACATTTACTAAAGTATTATAGCCCATCTCTAGTTGCCCCTGAGAAGGTGGTGGTGAGCTATCTTCTTGAACTACTGCAGTTCATTTGATGTAGATGGACTCATAATGCTGTTGGGAGGGAGTTCCAGAATTTTGACCCTGTGACACGGAAAGCACAGCTATATATATCCAAGTCAGGATTGTGAGTGGCTTGGAAGAAAACATGCAGGTGGTGGTGTTCCCATGTATTTGCAACCCTAGTCCTTCTAGATCAAAGTGGTCATGTATTTGGAGGGTGTTATCTAAAGAGCCTTGGTACAAGGTGCAGTGCACCTTGTAGATACCACTGAACGTCAATAGTGGAAGGAGACAATATATGTGGCTGTGGTACCAATCAGGTTGCTTTGTCCTGCATAATGTCAAGCTTCTTGAGTGTTTTTGGAGCTGTACTCATCTAGGCAAGTGGGGAGTATTCATCATACTCCTGACTTGTGCCATGTCGATAGGCTTTGAGGCATCAGGATATTTCTTAGTTGCTGCTGCATTCGAACATCTGACCTGCTCTTGTAGTATTTATATGGTGAGTCCAGATCAGTTTCTGGTCAACAGGTAACCCCAGAATGTTAATTGTGGGTTTGAGTGATGGTAACACCATTGAGTGTCAAGTGTGGTGGTTAGATTATTTCTTTGGAGATGAAGATGGTCATTCCCTGACATTTGTGAGGCGTGAATGTTATTTTCAACTTTCAGCCCAAGTCTGGATATTGTTCAGGTCTTGCTGTGCTTGGACATGGACTGTTTCAGTATCTGAGGAGTTGTGAATCAGTGAACATCCCCACATCTGACCTATTAACAGAGAAAAGGTCATTAATGAAGCAACTGAAGGTAGTTAGGCCAAGGTCACTATGCCGAGGAACTCCTGCAGAGGTATCCTGGAGCTGAGGTGACTGATGTCTAACAACAACAACCATCTTCGTAGGTGCCAGGTATGATACCAACCAGCAGAGAGTTCCCCTTGATTTCCATTAGGTCCAGTTTTCTTAGAGTTTCTTGCTGTCATACTCAGTCAGATACAGCCTTGATATCAAGGGCTGTCACTTTGATGTCACCTTTTGAATTCACTTCTTGTGTCCTTTGAACCAAGGCTGTAATGAGGTCAGGAAGCTGAGTGGCCCTGGCAGAACCCAAATAGGACATCACTAAGCAGGTAATTACTGAGCAGGAGCTGCTTGATAGCACTGTTACTGACACCTTCCCTCACATTACTGATGATGAAGGGTAGCCTGATGGGGTGGGTATTGAGTTGTTGGATTTGTCCTGCTTTTTGTGTACAGGACACATCTAATTAATCTCCCACATTGTCAGGTAGATGTCAGTGTTGTAACTGTGCTGGATCTAGGGTGTAGAAAATGCTGGAGAACATGCTTTCGGTACTATTGCCAGAATGTTGTCAGGGCCCATAGCTGTTGTAGTATCCAGTACCTCCAGCCATTTTTTGACATCATGTGGAGCAAATTGAATTGTTTGAAGACTGTGATGCTGGTGACTTGTATCTAAGATGTGATGTAACTAGCTATTGATTAATAGATAATAAATCTATCTACTGTTCATTAAGCATCAGTTTTTGATGTGATTTATTCATTGTCAAATGCGTCTTGTTACAAAATACAGTGAAACATGTTGTATAGTGTCGCCACTCTCCGGCACCATCTTAAAACACTTAAAAATAAACCAAAACATAGAAAATTATGGCAGAAAAATGAAGAAATAAAGAAAGTGTCCCAACTTTACAGTCCTTCCTGTTAGGTGCTCCATCATGGGCCATGGGCTTGGTGGTCAGACGTGAGTCCCCTTCGCTGCACTGTTGCTGCTGGAATGAAAGTCAGCACTGCCCAACACTATCTCACCTTCACCGATGCCTTTACCTCTATGAGTCCTCACTGGAACTTGCCAATGCAGATCCCACTGTCCCAAACTCAACTCCACCACCGCCATGGATCTACTTCGGACTTACCATGCCAAAATAGCCGCTGCTGATGCTGCCAGTTCTCGTATTGGGCCCAAACCCACATCTGCCACCGCCTCCATGAATCTGCACTGGACACGGACACCAGCAGGAGCCCAAACTCGCCTCTCCAGCTGCAACAATGAGTCGACTCTAGGACCACCTCATCAATATAGAAGCCACCAGAAACCAAACTTGCCTTCGACGCACCTCCATGGGCCTGCACTGCTGGGGCCACTCGAGTCCGCACTGTTGGGCCTATTTGCCTCCGCTGATGCCATTGCCACTACTAAGCTCGTCCTGAAGAGTGAAGATAAAATAGAACAGAAAAAAAGCAAGAGAAGAGAGAAAAAAAAGAAAAGAAACAAAAAGCAAATCAGCTGGAACAGATGACCCCCAGGCTCTGAAGCCCTTCTCTGCCAGAAGTGAACAATCTCTCTCCTGTTAAAGACTTTGCATCGTATCAATAGCTTAGACTAATACCAAGAATCAGTGGCAGTGAAACTATCCAAAACTTCACAGCTCCACCATTATGATGACCACCCTGTCTTACAAATATATCTGTTCTATGTCACTGAATCAGAATCCTGGAATTCCCAAACTAACAGTACTGTGGGACAACCTTCACCATAGACTGCAGTAATTCAAGAAAGTGGTTCTCACTACCACCATCTCAAGGGCAGTTAGCAAGGGGTGGCAAATTCTGGCTTTGTCAGAAATGCTTATGTCCCATGAAATTAATAATGGGAAAAAGTACCAGAAAAAATCTACTTTTGATCCATCATAGATCCAACTGTTTAATGACTTCTTTAGGATGTCTGGATCAGTCATTGAGATAACTGCAACATAGTCCATTTGTGAAACCCATGGTGATATGCTTTGTGCTGCACAGCCTTTCTTAAAAATGTTCTAAAGAAGAAAGAGAAATGCCCTCATGAGTAGTAAATTGATTGAGTAACAGAGCAGCTATAACATAAAGACAATGTTGCTACCAACTGCAAGTGGCATTTTCTCTTGACAAGTAAATGTATCCACTTTGGTAACATTCTTGCCACCATCTACCCCTTCTTATTTCATGTGCAGACATTTGACCATCAGGATACAAGAAGTAAATTCATAGATGTTGCAACTCAGACTTACAATTGAATTAAAGGAATACCGTTCAACACTGAGCTGCAGCAAAAATAAAACCTAATGATCCATTGAAAGTTTTGGCCCCCACTGTGATGTTGATGAATGGGCTTCCCTCCTGCACCATTTGTTGTTTCAATCAGAGATTCCCACTTTTTGCTTTGATTCAAAAATTACAACTGCATATGATTTAACACTTTCATTATTTTAAACATCCAACTTCATCATTTGGTTTTTGTAATTTTAGCTCACGATTTACAAAAGGCTACAGATGTAAGTCTGCAATTACATGGGAGCAAGTTATTGGAAAAAAAATGTTATTTATGGGCTCTACCAACTAATGTTCTTTATTGTTATCAAGACATATGGTGAGCCTTCTAATTGTTCAAGTATATAAGGGCTGTATTTCTTTCTGACAGAGCCTTGTTTCAGGGGAAAATATTAGGAATTTAGGAATAGAAGTCAGCGCTTGCTTTTTTTGCTTGGCACTTATTTAATGTTCATGTTCCATTTTTAAGCACTTAGATATAACAATATAACTATAACATATAACAAGAATAATTCTTAACCACAACAGACAAAGAGAGCATGCATTAACAAACATGAAGATACATTTTTGGCAAAAAGCCTGACTTGCTATATTTAATGGCAAAATTGTACCTGCTTTCTGCAAAATATAAAATTAAATCCAATTAATCTAATGATCCACACAACCTTTGTTAAATTCACGCTGAATTGCTGCACGAAAACAATAGCTAGAAGTGATGTTTTAATAATTATCATTCTATGGGAATCCAGGCTTGAATCCGAGAAGATATCTGCAGCTAATCATATTGCTCAAAGCTTGCCTTTAGCTCACCAGTTCCATGAAGAATAACGTATTGTTCGTTCATATTTTACTACATTGTTTACACAGGTGTGAAGAGTGACAATCTGTAAAAAGACATGATGGTCAATGACCAGCTCACAAGGTAGATAGTTATTGTAAGAATTCTTAAAGTATATGGAACCTTGCTCAGTGAATATCTAACAAAAATTGAGTTTATTATTAAATCTCCATTTGTGAAAGCCATTTTTGAGATACAATAGTATTTGACACAGTAAAGGAGGCTTGTCCTTTTTCGATGAAAGAACATTAATCTGAAATGTTTTTACATCCAAAACATTCTCCACAGATGATTACAGACCTGCTTAGGCTTTCCAGTAATTTCTGTTTTGTGTTTGGGCGACCCATGACCATCAGAATTATTGTAGAAATGTTGATATTTTGTCATGAGCATGGATAAAAACTTGAAATGTGGAAGCCAAGTTTAAACGTAGCCAGACTCTGCAATTTGCAAACTGCAGAGCTGGAAGAGACAATATTCATGCAGCCAGGCCTTTGGACAATGAACTTCCTGTCGAACACAGATTGGTCTAGAACTGCCTGGACAGATACTAATGGCCACATTGTTTCAGAATGAACTCTATTTACACCTCCAGTGAATCTGCTTTGTTAGAAGAATGCTACACAGGCTAGGTGGCACCCAGCTCATAAGGAGACCAGAGGCATAGCAAGTCAAGAACAGCACTTGATAATTGAATGACAAAAAGACAATGTTCTGTGACCTTCAAATATGGTAAATAGTCACCTCATTGGTTCTTCCTGTCTCTGCCCAATCCAGCTATTGGACAGCTTCACTTTGTGAAGAGGGAATAAAAGGGGCAACCTGGAGCTCCAGCTGAGAGATAGTAGGAACTGCCGATGCTGGAGTCTAAGATAACAAGGTGTGGAACTGGATGAACACAGCAGACCAGGCAGCATCAGAGGAGCA
>NC_063341.1:34892772-34896697 GCF_021869965.1 Rhincodon typus | reverse complement strand
TTGCTGTGTTCATCCAGCTCCACACCTTGTCATCTGGAGCTCTAGCTGTCTCTTTGCTTTTGCACCTTTTTCATTGGCTTCTCCAGAGAGCAACTTTGAATGGCCCAGGAAGTGCACAGCACCTCCAGCTCATTGTACCTCATTGTTAGCATCATCAAACTGACCAGGTTTAGGAGACCACCTCAGTGAGATGACACAAAGACCAGAACCAGCCCTAGAAAAAAGGGAAAAACTACAGATCCTAAAACCTTAGCTAACCCTCATTTAGTGAGGTACAGGCCATCCCAGCCTTATTGAATGAGTAATACCAGTCCTTTCACACAATAAGTTCAAATACAGTGGTAGGGGACCTGCGGATAGGTATAACAAATCCTAGGAAACATGTATCACAAGTATATAGACTGTTAGAGATTTAAGCCTGTTCCTGAAGTGTCCTGTTAAGATAGAGTTTGATAGGTTTAATTAAAGTACAATATTGATTCTGAGAAGTATTGTTTTTCCTTGATGGTGTTCAATAAAGTTGTGTTGGACCTCCTCCTGAATGTTATCCCTTGTGTCTATCACACCGCACAATGTGCATAAGTTAAAAAGAGTTACTGCAAACTGGTTAAGCTTAGTCAGGGTACATTTACACCAACCTTTCACTTTACAACAGTTTATTTTCCTTTTTACAACAAAGAGAAGGGTTTCAAAAATGCATGGAGTGGTAGGAAAGCAGGAAGAATAACTGACAAATGGAGCAGACAATGTATTGGTAGGTGAGAACATGGGATTAAAGGAAATTGAAACAAAAGCATGGAAAATTTGAGATCCATCTTGACTATGGCCCACTATAAAATGGAGAATTCTTGACTCAGGAAACATGGGGTTATTGAATCAAATTTGTTGAGTAAGGTAAAATGTTTACATCAAGTAAGTAAAGCCATAGGACAAAAATCTTAAAATTCAGTCAAATAATCGGAACTGACAAATGGATAAGTTGGTAAAAGCAATTGAGCAGATTGTGATATTTGCAACTCACTGAATGACAAGCTTGCAGTGCAGAATAATCTTGGCCTCTTCTCATGTGACTGAGTATCTCAAAATTTGTGTTAGCAGTCACTTATGTTCCTACTGTGCCTCAAGTGAGATTCTGAACCAGAGCTGAAAAGTATATCCTGGATCTTCAAGGAATCTTCCTAAATTGATAGCATCACAGAATGATTTAAAATAAAGAAATCATTCTGATGACCAATAGAAGGCTTTCACTGGATGATTTTTCTCATATATTTACAGTCAGCTGCCCACTTTGGTATATGAAAATCATGATTACTTGTGCCTTCAATAAAACCCAACACTTTGAGAAAAACTTCAGAAAGAAAAAGTGTAATGGTCTCTTCTGATCTATACTGATTTGCAGCAAGAAAATCATGGAAATGTTTGCTACTCATACGCCATGTCATTTTGTTTTAACAGAATGCATTTGAAATATTTAACTGAGTTGGGGATGGGTAAATTCGGTTAGATCACTCAGGTAGATTCCTGAAGCAATTTCAGTACCTCACAAGCTGCTGCTGCAACAGTTCCAACTTCTCTTTGTGGGGCCAGCAAAGATTAGTCCCTTGCCCTCTGACCTGAATATACCCAATCCCATCAGGCAGACATATCAACCATCCAGTGAAACAGGCAGCATCCCAGTGGTAAAAGGTAGTGCATGGTTTTAACTGCTGGTCCATTCAATTTCTGCAGGAGAGATGCCCTCCTGCAGCTATAACATTACATAAAGTTTCATAAAAGGTAAGGGTATGTGAGCTAAACAGAGCTAATATTACTGTGTGAACTTGATGTAAATATGGGGTCAAAAAGATTTTGTAAATTGAAGAGAACTGAATCTTTGCATATGAATTCAAATGAAATGTTCTTTTACAATTCTTACATTAATGTTTTCTTAAATTATATAGTGTCTTTTAGTAAAGAATGTAATTAATGTCAGTGACTAAAAATGATTTTTAGAAGGACTCTTTGTAGATGGTTCAATGAGTTTATCTGTTGAGATAATCCATAGGTTTGACATTTATTCGTTATTGAGTTGTCCTTCTTACCTGGAGCAGCAGCCTTTAGGAGGACCATAGTACCATAATTAGCTTCACTAGCTCTGGGTCAGGGGAAAAATATCTAAGTGAGTAACTGCAATCAAGCACAATTTAATTATTCATATTGGAAATAGCTGGATATCCGATAAAGAAAAGATTGAGCTGGGTAGTGATTACCAAAACATTTACCACCAAGGCTCACATGTGAGCAAATGGTTGCTAGGTTCAGGTTATAGGAATTAACCAAGATGTATAAAATCATAACTCAGAAAAGAATTTAGAGAAAAGGAGGGGAGATCATTTAAAAAAACAGGAGGAAATGTCACTTAACTAGATTCAGAGCTGTAATTAGTTTCAGAGCTCACTCCAGCAAATATGAAACCTATTTGCTGGGAAACTGACATTTCTAATAGGATGAACAAAATGTGGTTTTACAAATCATAGAGCAAGACTGAAATAATCAAGATTTTTAAGAACCTTACTATGAATCGAATTTACTTAATAAAAAGAAAAATGTTTTGAGAATATTCCAGCCTCTAATATATCGGCTTCAAAGGGGATTCTTCTAGCTGTTTCTGTTAATAGAAGCAGCATCTTATTTCCACCTGTTTATGTTTTCTCATGCCTTATACTGCTCTTAAATTAAAAGATTATCCAGATATCTGCAATGATCACTCTTAAGTTTGTTGCTGGGCAAGATAATTGGGGCATTTCTTTTTCTCCCCCCTTTCCTTCCCAGAGATGTGAGTCTGCAACATTATCCATAAATTGAAGAAACAGTATATTTTTGTGCTCACCACTGTGGTGGTAATCTAGAGGAATGCATAAGCCACTTGATTTTTGTTGCATTAGGAATGAAAAATTCTTCACATTGCACAACAGATAGATAAATTACTCTAACCAGATCACTTTGCATGAGGATGATGAAAATTTACCCCAGAATATTTCATGTGGCATACCATTGTACAAACATTTTGGACAAAATGGGGCTAACCAGACCCCTAGTCCAGATGGCCTGCGTCTTAAGTAGAAAGTGGCTGCAGAGACAATGGATGCATTGTTTGTAATTTTCTAAAATTCCCAAGATTCTGGAAAGATCCAAGCAGATTGGAAACCTCAGTTGAAACACCTCTGTTCAAGAAAGTATGATCAAGGAAATGTTATCAGCACATTTAGAAAACTATAAGATAATGAAGCAGAGTTGACATGGTTTTATATAAAGGAAAAACAAATTTATGAAGGTTTTTGAAGATGTAATAAGCAGGGTTGATAAAGGGGAACCAGTTGATGTGATACAGTAGAACAGTACAGCACAGGAATAGGCCCTTCAGTCCACGATATTGTGCTAAACATGATGCCAAATAAAACTAATCCCAATGCCTGCCCTTGGTCCATATCCCTCCATTCCTTGCATCTTCATGTTCTTATCTAAAAGTCCCTTAGACATCCCTATCAATCTGCCTCCATGCCTGGCAGCATGTTCCAGACTCCTACCATTCTCTGTGTAAAAAACTTGCCCCTCACATCTCCTTTGAACTTACCCCCTCTCACCTTAAATGCATGCCCCCGAGTATTAGACATTTCATTTCTGGGGAAAAAATTCTGAACTTCAACCCTATCAATGCATCTCATAATTTTATACATTTCTGTCAAACCTCCTCTCAGCCTCCGCTGCTCCACAGAAAACAATCTGAGTTTTTCTAGCCTCTCTTTATAGCTCATACCCTCTAATCCAGGCAACATCCGGGTAAGAGGTAGTAGGAACTGCAGATGCTGGAGAATCTGAGATAACAAGGTGTAGAGCTGGATGAACACAGCAGGCCAAGCAGAATCAGAGGAGCAGAAAAGCTGAC
>NC_063341.1:34819978-34892372 GCF_021869965.1 Rhincodon typus | reverse complement strand
GTCAGCTTTTCTGCTCCTCTGATTCTGCTTGGCCTGCTGTGTTCATCCAGCTCTACACCTTGTTATCTAACATCCTGGTGAACCCCTTCTGGCACCCTCTCCAAAGCCACCACATCCTTCCTGTAATGGGGCAGCCAGAATTGAATACAATCCTCTAAGTGCAGCCGAATGTACTCAATGCCCTGACCAGTAAAGGCAAGCATGCCATGTGCCTTCTTTACCACCCTATCTACTGATGTGGCCACTTTCAGGGAGCTATGGACTTGAACCCCAAGATCCCTCTGTATATGAATGCTGTTCAGGATCCTGCCATTAACTGTATACTATTCCTTAACATTTGATCTCCGAACGTGCAACACCTTACACTCACCCAATTTAAACACCATCTGCCATTTCTCCACCCATATCTGCAACTGATCTATATCCTATTGATCTATATCCCGTTTCCATCTAAAAGCTCATTACACAGGACAAGAGTTCATGGTGTTGGGGTAATATAATAATATAGATTGATGATTGATTAGCTAACAAGAGACAAGGAGTCAGGATAAATGGATCATTTTCAGATTAGCAAACTGTAACAACTGGAGTGCCACTGGTATTAGCCGGGGACCTCAACTATTTACAATCTTTACTAATGAATTGGACCAAGGGCCACTGTGCATTGTGGTTAAACACTCTGACAACATTAAATAAGAGGGAAAGGATTATGTGAGAAGCATACAAGCTGCCAGAGTCAGAAAGCATAAGTCAGGCCTTTTCCTGATGTTTCATTGCCAGCTTCTAAAAGTAGATTAATTTTACAGAATCAGAGGCAGTCTACATTCATAATCATTGCATTCCTGAGTAGACCTGAGGCAGGAATAGAGGTGGGAAAGCTTAGAAAAGCTACCTCAGTTCAGAAGGGCATCGGCCAAGTTCTCTCTTTGGTAGTCAAGCCCCCTCGTCCTCCTGCTCACACATTATCACTCACTACCTATACTCTATTATCCTTCCATGCCTCAAATTCCCACCCCATGCCTCCATTCATCCACCACTTTTGCCTTGTAACCTGCAGCCCTATTCACAGATCCACTAAGTTCAGAATTCACATGAGACACATAGTAACACTGGAATGTCTGGAAATGCTTAAAATTGTTTTCTAAATCAGCAATTTAAATTCCATTTGAAAACTTTGCCCCTCTTAACAGCACAAAAAATGGTCACACAAATTAAGTTTTATTCAATAGAGTATATAATAGTTTACATTTTTTTTCAAAACTGGAAAAGATCTCTGGACATTAAAACACTGTAAAGCTCAAATTAGAATGCTCAGATGACTCACTCGAATCTGATTCTCAATACTTGAATGCAGAAGGGCTTTGAATAAAACTCAATTGACCCTTGAAAAGAGGTTTTTGATTGGCTGGAGTAACTCAGCAGGTCTGGCAGGATTTGTAGATAGAGAAATAGAGTTAACGTTTTCAGTCCAGTATGATTCTTCTTCCAAAGTTTTTGTTTCAGATTTCAAACATCCGCAGTATTTTGCGTTTTTTTTTAATGCCTGTTTATTTATACTTGGTGCAATTTTTTTTTGTATGATGGAATCTCAAAAATTGTATTTGTAGCAGATATTTAAAATTGTGATCCCTTCATATTTTATGGCAGTGGGAGGCTGTCACAAGTCCCCACCTTATCAAAATGATGACATTAGGAATTGACTGGTTAGTTTAAAACTGAAGTCCTACAAGCCTCTAGTTTGTAATCATATACAGGTTCACTCAGAATCAGAAGGATGAAAAAGATTCTGCAAAGAGATACAGGTAAGAGAGTGGACAAAAATTTGGCAGACACTGTACAATGTGGGAAAATGTGAGGCCGTCTCCTTCTGTCAGGAGGAATAGAAAGGACGAACATTATTTAAATGAAGAGAGACTGCAGAATGTTGTGGTACAGAGGGATCTGGGTGTCCTCATATATAAATCACAAAATGTTAGTATACAGGTAGAGTAAATGGTTGGGAAGACAGATGGAATGTGGCCTTTATGACATGGAAGGTGAAGTACAAAAATTTGGAAATCCAAATAAAATTATACAAGGCATTGGTGACACTACTCCCAGAACACAGTATACTGTTTTGGCTTTCTTACTTAAGGAAGCATATATCTACGTCAAAAGCAGTTCAAAAAGATTCACCAACTGATTCAGAGGATTAAAGGATTTTTTTCCTGTGAGGATATGTTGAACAGATTGGGCCTATTCTCACTGGAGTTTCCAGCATGAATGGTGATTTTATTAGCAAACAAGATTCTCTGAGAGTTTGATTGGGTAGATGTTGAGAAGTTGTTTCCCCTCTTGGGAGAGCCTAGAATGAGGTGGTACAGATTTAGAACAGGGAATGTCCATGAAAGGTGGAGATGAGGAGAATTGATTGTCTTAGAGGGTTGGCAGTCTTTGGGACTTTTATCACAGAGAACAGTGGATGTAGTTTACAAGCTTGTTTGGAGAGATTTCCGACCAACAAGGGGATCAAGGGAAGGAAAGTGAAATTTATGCCACAACCAGATCAGCTATGAACGTAATAACAGAAATAGCTTAATAGGCAGAATGGCCTGCTCAAAATCTTATTTCTAATGTTCATAAATGATACATCCATCATTTTGCAGGAAGACAACGAAGCAGGATGAGATTAATAATTGAGTCCAGTTAATATTACCTTACCTTAGTTTCCTTGTGGTCACCAAATGAATATTAACTGAATCTGGAGAAAAATAATAATTAGCTTCCATCACCCAAGTATGTCTCTAATTAAAAGTTTCATCACGAGAGAAAAAAAAGTCAATGTTGAGATAGAACAGAAAATAAAATTGAAATTTGGACTAACAATGGAAATGTGTATGTCTTAATATTTCAATTTATCAGGTAAAAGAGGCCTACCACCTCAAACTAATGGGCACTTCATTCCCTAAATGTTAGGGTCTCCTACAAAAGTGGCAGAATGCTGGGTGACAGTTAACGTAACAGTGAGTCTACCAAATTCAGTTTAAAACTGATGCTGTCCCATTTGCATTCATTTCAGTAAATTAAAATCAACCCACTGTGAATTAGCTCATCTACGCTCAGGGAGGAGTTAAACTGCTATGTTGGCCTCGGGATCTCTGATTTAGTAAGAATAAAAGTCTGTGTGTTCCTGCTCATTATTGTTCACCAGGGACTACTTATGGACAAAACTTATCCATGAATATTGAGTGAGAACAGGACTGGGCTCAGCTGTGATGCTGATCAGGTACCTCACGAGATTTTTCTACAGAGTCTTGTGAAGTTAGTATGCATTTGCTGCAGTGGATTGAGGATTGGCTGAATCTGTGTGGACAGAAAGTTGCTTTCAATGATTTGGATCAGCTTTGAGATTGATGGTAATCCACGGGATTACGGTTAAAAGCTTTGGCATTTATTATTTTAATGAATGGGCCACATATAGGCGCTAGAAAAAGAATTTGTGTAGATAGTAGTTCTGAGAAGAAAAATATGTGGGAAAATCTGAAAATCAGATATTTTGTTCATGTATTATTTTTCAAATTTATTGATGTTTTTTTTCTTTAAGGGAATATTGTTGACAGCATGCTTTGTGAGCGCACTGTGGTCACAAGACCTTGGACTGTTGGTTCCTTCACAGGTTCAATACTTTTCGTTCTCTGCACATTGGGTGTTTACGTTTGTACTCTAAGAGGCAACTTAATTTTTAGGAGCTTGCTGCTATTCTCGGTTCTTACCATCTCTAGTTCTTCCTCATCCTAGTGTAAGACTTTCTCACTCTTTTGAATACTGTAACTCTTTTTGCAGTTGTTGACAAGCTCACCAAGCTGGTAAGTTTGTTCACAGAGGTTTCGTCACCATGCTAGGTAACATCATCAGTACACCTCCAGTGAAGCGTCGGTGTTCTGTCCCATTTGCTATTTATGTGTCTCGGTTTGTTGGGGTGGATAGCATCACTTCCGGATTTGTTTCTTAGTGGTTGGTATATGGGGTCCAGCCCTATATGTTTGTTAACGGCGTTCCAGTTTGAGTGCCAGGCCTCCAGGAATTCTCGTGCGTGTCTTTGCTTGGCTTGTCCTAGCGTGGCTATGTTGTCCCAGTCGAAAATCATGTCTCTTGGTAGCTAGTTGGTGTTCGTGAATCCTGATGGCTAGTTTCCTTCTGATTTGCCCTATGTAAGGCTTTTGGCAATCTTTGCGTGGTGTCTTGTAATTAACATTGGTTCTGTTAGTTGTGGTTGTCGGATCCTTTATTCTCATCAGTAGATGTCGTAGCATAGCTGTCGGTTTGTGGGCTACCTTGATTCTTAAGGGGCGGAGTAATCTGGTGGTCCTTTAAGGTACGTCCTTACTGTATGGAAGGGTGACTAGTATCTCTGGCATGTTGTATCTTCCTGTTGTGGTCTGTTGTGTAGGTACCGACAGACTACGCTTTTCAAACCAACATTATTTACAAGATACCATGCAAAAACTGCCAAAAACATTACATTGGGCAAACTGGAAGGAAACAAGCCATCAGGATTCATGAACACCAATTAGCTACCAAGAGACATGACCAACTATCACTCATTTCAATACACATGGACAAAGAGGGACACCAATTTGACTGGGACAATGTAGCCATCCTAGGACTAGCCAAGCAAAGACACTCATGAGAATCCCTGGAGGCCAGGCATTCAAACCAGAACTCCGTTAACAAACATGTAGAGCTGGACCCCATATACCAACCACTGAGCAAAAAATCCGGAATTGATGCCAGCCACCCCAGCAAACCGAGACACATAAATAGCAAGTGGGACAGAACACCGATCCTTCACTGGAGGCACACTGATGATGTTACCTAGCATGGTGACGAAATGTTTGTAAACAAACCTACCAGTTCGGCGAGCAAGTCAACAACCACATTAACAATGTGAGCTACAAATCTTCTCAAAAACCTTGTAGCTCTTTTTGTTTACATTTTTGTACATACGCATGTTACTAAATGCAGCTCTCTAGTAGTGTCTTACTCCTGTTCCACACCATACCCCTCAAGACTCCTCTGCAGCCTTCTTGATTTGCCCTGCTCTGCTGTAATCAGCATCAATTACTTTGTCCTTATTAGCATATTCACATTACATTATACCATATCTATCTTAAGTTTCTCTGGTATGTTACTTATATGTAACCTTTATACTGTTCCAAATATATGTTTTTGATTATTAACATTTTAATTAATACCATTATCACCAATATCACTGTCTCCCCAAGCATGCCCTGAAAAATTGAATGTCAAGATTGAGACAGTTTAAAACTTTGACAGGTCATCCCAATGTGGTTCATTTGATTCCACAACAGAATGATGGTTCTCTTCCATTCCTGTAACTCTCTATAACATTCTATATTGCACTCAATGTAATACAGTTGTCTCAGTCTCACATCCTGGGCTAATTATACTTGCTGTCACTTCTTGGATTGAGTAAGATATTTCTTCTGTTGAATGTTCCTTAAGGTATATGGACTATATATGAACTCGGAGTAATACAAGCAAATGATTGGAACTTCAGGCTGACAACTATCCTGGTCATGATAGATTTCACCCTCGGGGCCAGTGGCAAGTGAAAAAGTTGATGCATTGGTTTTAATTTTCCAATAGTCCCTAGATTTGGGGATGGTTTCATTTATTTGGAATACAGTGATTGTAATTCTTTCAGTCAAGAAGATAGAAAGTAGCAAACTACAGACCCACCATCGGGAACATCCTCCCTGCAGCTACCCTGCCTAGTCCTAAATGTAATGTCTCCAAGTTTGGAGACCACACAAAGCTGAGTGGGAGGGTGAAATATGAGGAGAATACAGAGAAGCCTCAGTGCGATTTGGACAAGTTGATTGAGTGGGCAAATGTATGGTAGATGAAGTATAATGTGGATAAATGTGAGGTTATATATTTTGATAGCAAAACCAGGAAGGCAAATTACCTGAATAGCAATAGATTGGGAAATGACAAGAAGCAATGAGATCTGAAGGCTTTGCTTACCAGATTGAAGGTTTATCAGGCTGATTCCTGGGATGGTAGGACTGAGGTATGAAGCGAGACCTGGATCGGTTAGGATTGTATTCACTGGAGTTTAGAAAAATCAGGGGTGGGGAGTTTCATATAAACCTATCAAACTCTAACAGGCATAAACAGGCTAAACACATGAAGGATATTCCTGATGACTGGGCAGTCCAGGATCAGGGGTCACAGCGAAAGGATATGGGGGCAGTCCATTTAGGACTGAGATGAGGAGAAGTTTCTTCACCCAGAGACCGATGAAATTCTCTGCCACAGAAAGTGATTGAGGCCAAAACATTGAATGATTGCAAGAAGGAGTTAGATATAGTTCCCAGGACTAAAGGGATCAAAGGGTATGGGGAGAAAACAGGAACGGGGTACTGAGTTGGACGATCATCCATGATCATGTTGAATGTTGAAACAGGCTCAAAGGGCCAAATGGCCTAGTCCTGCTCTCATTTTCAATGTTATTATGCATTTTCTGATTCCTAAGTGTTCATCCTGAAGCTGTTTGAAGACGTCTTGCCTCATAGACTTCAACATAACCAGTTATTGGTTATAAACAAACAGGTCTTCTCCAACTCTGAAACGTTACTTTAGTCATGATAGTTCTTCAGAGCATGATTTGCCAGACAGTTTTTGGACCATCCTTCCAGAAAAAGTTGTCTGAACTATGTGTACTCCTTGTCTGTTTTTTGAGCTTCATGAAATTGTGAGCATTAGCTCAGTGACTGGTAATGTAAAGGAAGTTGCAGTAAAATATGAAACTATCACTTCAATGAGGATTATGTTTTCTTTATCAGCCTGACTCACCATTTCCCACAGAGAGTGTAATAACTGTAATCTAGGCATGCCTGGGACATATACTGTCACACAGTTGATTTCCATATGTCTGAGCCTGAAATCCATATTTTCAATGGCATTTTTGCTATTTCCTTTGATTCTACTCATGTGACTACTGGCTTGTGATCTGCTTCAGCCTGAAATCTCAAACCCCTGAGATAATCTGCAAGCCTTTTGTATCCCCATGTAGTAGCAACTGCTTCTCTTTCAATTGCAGCCTTCTCTGTTTCGTTTCTGCCAATGCTACTGATGTGAAGTATATGGGCTTCCTGCTTCCAATATACTGAATGAGAACAGCACTAGTCCTGTGAATAATACAGCTTCTACAGTAAATGAGCTTGGCTTACAATGAGGTAGCACATCTGAAGAGGGTAGTTTCATTTTTATCTCCAAAAAAGCTAAGCCTGTTCCTGACTCTGGTGTTACTGTCGACCTTTGTTTCAAAGCCCTGTAAGGGAATGAGTGAGTCTGGTTCGGCTAAGAATGAACGTTCCCACAAAAAGAATGAATTTTCCCATTTGATTCACCATGCCAATGAAGCTCTATTTGTGGTTTTTGCACTTCTGTTATGGAAATTCACTTAGTGCCATTATCTTTCTGGGATCTAATGTGATACCTTGCTCCTGTATTTTGTGTCCGCAGAATGTGATTTTTGACTTTAGAATTCACACTTCTCATTGCATTTAAGACCTGTGATTTGAAATGCCTTTATTACAGCTTTAACTCTGTGGTCCTGCTCCTTTTCAGTCTGATCATCTTCTAAGATATCGCCCGTTTGCCAAATAATATTTTTCT
Organism: Rhincodon typus; assembly: GCF_021869965.1. Lineage (NCBI taxonomy): Eukaryota > Metazoa > Chordata > Chondrichthyes > Orectolobiformes > Rhincodontidae > Rhincodon > Rhincodon typus. The sequence continues at coordinate 34,884,686 of NC_063341.1, read as the reverse complement.
TGCCATCAGCAATCCTTGACATCACTCTCTGAAAGATTCCCAGTGTAAATGAAATTCTGAAATGTAGACAATTGAAACAGATTCACAAAGGGTTTAGTGAACTTAGTCAACAGTCTTTGTTCATAATCTGGAGGTATCTGTCAAAATCCACTGTTCACCTGTAATTTGGTAAAGAATTTTCTTCTGGCTAATTTGGTCAAATTGTTGTCGAGTGACAAAATTGTATAAAGTTTGTTCAGGTGAGTGAGATTCATGCATAATCTTTGCTCACCACTGGATTTGGGAACTTTTACCAGTCCAGAGCATCACTGTGTAGGCTCTCTCACTAGAGATAATGACCCCAGCGTTTACCATGCTGTCTTACTGAGCCTTCACTTGTCCTAATCATGGGTGAGGTACTTTTCTCGGGGTATGCAGGCAGCTGACTTTAGCATGTTCTTGCAGTGTAATGTTGTACTTGGGTTTCGGCTTTCCTAGGCCTCTGAATTGTCTTGGATATTCTTGCTGCAATTCCCTTAAAATTTTCTTCTTCTGGGACTCTTTCCGCTCTCCTCATTGCTGAATACATGCTTTTCAACTTAAATGATGTGTTCTGGTTTTTCAATTTGCTGAGATTTTCACAGATCTCTTGTCCTTCCTGGCTGAGATTGGCAGCAAATTGACCGTGCGGCTGACAATCTGTGCACTCGGATCTTGCAGTTTGATGCTTGTAGTTGACAATCCTCTGATTTTAACCATGGCATGCTCTCAGCTGTGAAAAAGCTGCCCCTTTGTTGAGTTTAAATTATATATAGAACCTTTTAACTTGGAAGGTGATATTCCAGAACCATTGCCATCCCTCTTTGATTTCACCTAAGCGTCCTGGTTTACTTTGTTGATATTCAGCTCAATTTCTTGGATCTTTTCATTTCCAAATGATTTCCATTTATCAGGAATTCCTCCCTTACTGAGAGCTCTTCTCTGTTTCTGTGAAGACATAGGAGCTTCAGATCTGCAGTAATGTTTGACCTGCCTTACTATTTTACACCCAGTTTCCTCTGTTGGGCTTTTTTTAATGCTTATAGTGTTGCCTTGAACATACAGTGGTGAGGTGGCTCAGTGGCTAACACTACTGCCTCACAGTGCCAGGGACCTGTGTTCGATTCCAGCTTTGCGCAACTGTCTGTGTGGAGTCTGCACATTCTCCCCGTGTCTGCGTGGGTCTCCTCCGCATGCTTTGGTTTCCTCCCACAGTCCAAAGATGTGCTGATTAGGTGAATTGGCCATGCTAAACTGCCCATAGTGTCTAGGGTGGGAAATGCAGGGATAAAGTAGAGAGTAGATCTAGGTGGGGAGCTCTTCAGAGGGTCGTTGTGGACATGATGGGCCAAATGGCCTGCTTCCGCACTGTAGGGATTCTATGATGTGGAATATGGGCATTGATAGTGTTTCCACTCATTTTGCATTCTAGTGGCAATTATGAAGTAGCCTGGACCCTACTCATCCCAACAAATTTGATGGAGCTTCAGGGCTGCCTCAGATAAATCAAGCTGTGGGATACTTTCCACTGGTTGGAGTCATACCTGGCAAATAAAAAGATGGTTGTGATTGTTGAATGCCAGTCATTTCAGAGCGAGGACATCTCTGCAAGACTTCCTTGGGATAGTATCATTGGCCCAACCATCTTCAGCTGCTTATCAATGACCTTCCCTCCATCATAAGGTCAGACGTGAAGATGTTCACTGATGATTGCACAAGATTCAGTACCATTTGCCACTCCTCAGATACTGAAGGAGTCAATATTCAAATGCAACAAGGCTTGTACAATACCCAGGCTTTGGCTAACATGTGACAGGTAACATTTATGCTGCACAAATGCCAGGTAATGACCATCTCCAACAAGAGAGAACTTAACCATCGCCCCTTGACATTCAACAGTGATTGTTGAATTCACCACGTCAGCATCCTGGGGGTTACCATTGACCAGAAACTGAACTGGACTAACCATACAACTACAATGATTATAAGAACTGATCAGAAGCTAGGAATGTTTTAGAAAGCAACTTATCTCCTAACTCCCCAGAGCCTGTCCACCATCTACAGGCATAAGTCAGGAGTGTGATGGAATACTCCCCAATTTCCTGGATGAGTGCAGCTCCAGGATATTGCTGCTGGAGCTCCTCCGTCCAGGACAAAGCAACCCATTTGATTGACACCTCATCCACAATCATTCACCCTCCACAACTGGTAGCAGCAGTGAGTACCATCTACAAGATGCACTAGAGAAATTCACCAAGGCTCCTTAGATAGTTCCTCCCAAACCCACAACCACTACCAAGTAAAAGGTCAAAGAAAGCAGATACATTGGAAAGCACCACTGCAAGCTCCCCTCTAAGTCACTCACCATCCTGTTGTACATTGCTGTTCCTTCAATGATGTTGGGTCAAAATCCTGGAACTCCCTCACTAACACCATGGTTACCTTCACCAAATAGACTGCAGCGGTTCATCACTGCCTTCAAGGGCAACTAAGGATGGGGTATAAATGCTAGTCCAGCCTGTGAATGAATGTTTTACATTTGTCCAGATCTGGCCCTGATCAGGTTGAGTAGTGTGCTGAATTGATTGCCTTTCCACACACTCCTGTTATGACTAAAGAAAATCAGACAATTTTTCAAACCAGATGCCTATAATAACACAATCACTTAATAACACATATTTTAGCAATTTGTATCCACTGCTTCCTGCTAATCTGTATAAGTCTGGTAAAAATATTTCCGTCAACTTTCCTTGTTGCCGGGAACATTGGTTAAATCTCACTCTTCCCATGGCTGTTTTCCTCTTTGGACTAAACTATGCTTCAAACACATTAACTAAAGATTCAAGAATGGTTGCATTAACTTCTACACCCTGTCTCATGAAGAGATTTACCAGGATGGAAGGTTTGAGTTATAAAGAAAGGCTGGATAGACTGGGACATTTTTTACTGGAGCATAGAAGGTTGACAGGTCACCTTGTAGAGGTTTATAAAATCATGAGGGGTATAGTATTGGTATGTGGCTTTGCCCCAGGATGGGGAATTTCAAGACTAGGGGACATATTTTTAATGTGAGAGGAGAGAGATTTTAAAAAGACATGCGGGGTAGATTTGGAGGGATATGGGCTAGGAGCAGGCAGGTGGGACCAGTTTTAGTTTGGGATTATGTTTGGCATGGACTGGTTGGACCGAAGGGCCTGTTTTCATGCTGTATGTCTCTATAACTCAATGACAACGCCATTGACAAGATGTTCAACTGCATATAGAAGTATACTGGCCGAATACCTTTGATTCCTTGCATTCAATCCTAATGCATGTCTTGAATCTCTGGAACTGCAGCTCTGTGTATCAGACTTCACGCTTATGATTTTAAAGTACCCCATGATGCTTTAAGAGAATATTGTTGTCAGTATGATTTGTGAACACACTGTAGTTACTTAACTTTGAGCTGTTGGTCCCTTCAAAGATTCTGATCTCTGTTGGTTCTCTTGGCATTGAGTGCCCAGACCTGCACTCTTAGACTCTTCTAGCATTTCAGTGCGCTGAATGTATTCCTTATGTTCTTATTGTGTTATGATCTGGGTGAAATTGGAGAAACTGCCTTTGCAGCTGTACCCTGCCATCTTCAAGAGAGGAATGGGAAATAAATGGGAAAATATGCTGCAGAACCAGTAGCATCTAAAATAAAAGTTTCAGGTATTGTGAACAGGGGTCCCATTCAAAACATTAACCTAACTCTTCTTCAGATACCAACCACAATGTTAGCATTTTCAGTTTTCATTTTAGTGTTGAAAGGTGTTTAAAGGTTATCCACACAGGATTTTCCTTTCAATAAAGCCTACATTTGAACATAAATATGTTCCATTTTCATTTCACAAAATATCAAACATGTTTGTGTTGGTTTACTTCTCAGTGTTTGACATTTACTGAGATCTACCTTGCTGCTTTGGACAAGGAAAGTCTGCACAACAGGGTAGGTGCCACCACCTGTCAATTACAAACGACCGGCAAAAATTCTTCTTTAAATGAAAAACCTAAAAAATGTGCTTTCTCTGTAATTAAATGAAACCAACTTGCAAGACAGGATAACAATAAATTGTGCGAATTCTGGTATATTCGTATTGTGATTTAGTAATGTTTTGTACAGCTTTGTCATTATTGCTTCATATTTTTATGCCATGTCTTCATCTATAAAATTCAAAATTCTATTGACCATTTGTCATAGCATTTCCTGAGGTTGCCTGATATCTTGTGTATTCTCCGCATTTAACCAGTATATGCAGCACTTGATAAAGGTTGCTCAAGGTATTTTGCTGCCACCAATCCTCCTTTGGCCTTATTTTGTCTTGGTCATATCTTGGGGTAGATAATATGCCAAAGGTAAGTATCCGCAGAAGAGGCAACAAGAAGGGTTATTATTAACAATATTAATATTATTCTTATTATTATAGCAATAAGTACAACAACATTTGGTCAGGCATAATCACTAAGACCGTAGGGAGCTGATGCAGAAACATCTGCTTCTACTGAAAGGTACAGTGGAACTCTTTTGCTGCCATCCACAGACTAATGAGTGACATCTTTCAATTTAGAGTGAATAGAACATGAACATTAACCCCTTCAACACCATTACTTATACAATATTAATGGCTTTAACTATCTATACTCAGACGTACAGAAAATTAGGTATTTGCAGACCTACATTTCACTATTTGTACATATCATTCAGTATCTTTCATTGAGAATCTATTGCCATTCCTTGTGCTTTCACACATTATATTACCTCACACTTGTATCTGCATTAAGCTACATCTATCATCTACCTGCCCATTCCTCCAACTTATGTCTTTCCAATGTCTTTTAAAGTCTTCCTCCTAGGTTGCCAAGACTCCTATTTTTCTGTCAAGAGCAAATCATGTTCTCTACACAAGTGCAAATCATTTATGTCAGCGAAGAATGCAATTACAGGCCAACGCCAAAACTTGGATATCCCAATTCACCTCCCAAATTGAGGAAGACACAAACACTCTAAAGTCTTTACTTTCTGACAATTGACTAACTTTCTATCATTGCTGTTACATCTCTCCTTAAAAAAAATTCCTGAATTCAGTTTTAAACAAACCATGTTGTGAGAGACCTTATCAAACATGTTCTCAAAATCCATTACAAAATGACTACTGAATTCCCTTTACCTATCTAATTGGTAACTACCTGTAAAACTCTATTACACCAATCAAAGGCAATTTGTCTTTAAGTAACCCATGTTGACTGTACTTTTTTGAAATCATAAAATTCTATAAGCTTGTTGCTGTTACCTTAAATTATGGATTTCAAGAATTTTTTCCAGATAACTTGTCAATTTACCTGTCTGTAGTTACCTTAACTAAAAATGCAAATATTTTTCAGAGACTGAAGGGTTACCAATGTGTAATGATGACTATAATCATGGTGTCCACAGTCTCTGCTGTCTCCCCTTTGACACTGGCCCATGTGCTCTAGCATGTGAGCAATAATTTATGACTTTAAATGTTGCCAGCTTTTTTCAGAACCAATTATTTTTCTGCAATGATCTCTATCCAATGTTGCCCATAATCCTTACTATCAGGGGTTACAATGAATGTGCTTTGGTCTCACTACGTGATTTTCAACTGTGAAATCATGCCAGCTGATTTTGGAAACATGAAGGTCTATTTTAGCAGCTAACTAGAGAAAGCTCGAGGCATTTTGAAGTCTGTGGTTTCTTTGAGTAGAATAAGCCAGCTAGCTACTCCAAATGGGTATCGTGACATAGCCAGGAGGGATTGTGTCGAGTCCAGACCATATGGGCAGTGTACTTTTGAAGCAATTACAGGACATCATGACATTGACATTCCAGTATAAAGATACCTGCCTCATCTTCAGTCAGGCTCTCAATGCAATGCAGTCAATGTAATCTGTTCAATCACTCAGTTTTATTTATGCAGCATATGGTAACACATGGTAGCACAGACCCAGACCATTTGTAAGTCTGTCATACTATAGCAATATAAGTAGTGTTATTAGTAAACTTCAAGATATTTGTCTCATCATGCTAGCCTGGAAAGGTCAAAAATAGCAACATTGTCATCACATCAACCTGGCATACCATATGATGACCTGAATTGCTTATTCTGCAGTTTCTAAGACCATTGTCACTAAAATAACATCCAGCACATGCAATTCAAAAGTTGGCACATGCAGTATGAATTCCAATTTGGTATTGAAATGACTTCTATAGCACTAAAATGACCACTAAGGAACCAACATTTTGCGGTCTTCGTCATTAATATACTGCACCCATACACCCATAACTGCATTTATGCTCATAATTAATTACCTTAATAAGAAAAAATATCTGTTTTTTCCTAAATTATTTTTCCAAAAGGCAATTAATCATATTTTTGAAGCTGTAGGGACTGTGAGCTTGCCTAAGACTAGATCGATAGTTCATGATTGCTCTTTAGTTTTACTCCAGCAAATTTTACTTATGCATAACTTTCTTTACTAAATTAGCGGTGTTGAGCATTTTAGTCCCAAAAGCAAGTCATGTCAGAGGCATGAAAATAGGCACCTCTACATTTATAAAGTATTAGTTACTGTTCTACCCATGGCTATAGGAGATACATTAGTCACAGGTTTATTTTGCTGTTGGGTTTCTCCAGGTAACTGAGCAAGATTGTAATCTTATTGCTAAAGGCAAAATGACCACCTGCAAACAGAAGGTGATGGACGTTCCAGGGGACTGACAGATAAAATAATTTTTAAGTAGGCACAGAGAAGCAATGGTGACAAGGATACTTTTTGCGCCAGTGCAGCTTTCCCAGGCTGCAGAGACATGAGTGACATCAGTTAGTTCAATTCCATTCCCTCAATAAGCAGATGATTTGGTCACTGAATTTTAATGTCCTTTTATTTTTCTTAGCAGTATTCTAGATTTTCCATTGGGAAAGCGAGGAATTAGGATTCAAAAGACCCCATTTCTGCCTTTTTCGAGAATTGAACTTGATGTCATTAATAATGTAGGATTCAGTAGCTTAAAAAATAAAGTGGAAAATTGTATATGAGTGCTAACTTTAATTAATGTTAACTGTTGCCTTTTTCAGCACAAGTTAATGTATGTTCCTCCATGTTTGAAAAGAAAAAACTGTTAAGGCTAAAAATCCAAAACAAAACCACAAGCAAATGAAAAAGAAAGCACATTTGTCAGCATGTGAAAATGAAAGGAAGATTACCATTTTGTTTTAAACCTTTAATTTAACTCTTGATCTTTTCTCTTTGGTAAAATGAACATGGAGAGACAGTGCAAAATAAAGGCTACAGTTTGAAAAGGGTGTGCAGAAGCGGAGAGACATGGGTCCATTAAATGTGGCAGGATCAGCAGAGAAAACTGTTAATAAAACATACATTATTCTATGCTTCATAAATAGAGGCATAGAGTGCCAGAGCACAGTGGTTACTATGGCCTTATATAAGGCACTGGTTAGACCTCAGTTGGAATATTGGAGATTTTCTGAAGAAGGTTCTAGGCCCGAAACGTCAGCTTTCCTGCTCCTCTGATGCTGCTTGGCCTGCTGGTTTCATCCAGCTCTACACCTTGTTATCTCTGGAATATTGTATGAAGTTCTGCGCACCACACTATGGAAAGGATGTGCATGTGAGCATACACAGAAGAGTTTTATGAGTATTATTCCAGGGATAAGAAACTTCATTTGTAAGGAATAATTAGAGACATTGGGGCTATTTTCCTTGGAGAGGAGAAGGCTAAAAAGAGATTTGTTAGAAGTTTTCAAACTCATAAGGGGCCTGGGACAGAGTGAATAGGGAGAAACTGTTCTCACTAATAAATGAATTGAGAACCAAAGGGCACCATTTTAGAATGCTTTGCTAAGGAATCAAATGCAAGGTGAGAAAATACCTATTTATACAGCAAGTTGTAAGGGTATAGAATGCACTGCCTAGAAATATGGTGAAAGCAGGTTCAGTTGAGGCTTTCAAAAAGGCATTGGGTGATTATTTAAATAGAACATTATGGGGAAAAGGCAGGAAATTGGCTCACAGTTAAAGACACAGAGAGCCAGTGGGAAAATGGTAGGCTGAACAGCGTCACTCTGCACCAATACAATCCTGTGATTCAAAAGTTGATTTACCTCCTACATATATCTAACATTTCTTGGCTTTAACAGTAGCACAACAAACTAACAGAACAGGATTGCAAAATTACTTTTTCTTGATTGTTAACTGATTGCTTTTATCAGAATTAGCAGATTCATTGGGCAGAATTTATCAACAACAGAAAATTTTCAGTTGTTGGAACCATTTTCAGATGTTGACACCCACTCACGGTGGCAGCAAGCCTTCCAGTTCAATCTTCTGGAAGGTGACCAATTAAGAAACCTGAAGCAGGATTGCAGGCCGATTAGGGAATCTGGGCATACTGAAGATGTGGCCAGTCAATTATAATGGAAGGATGGCAGGCAGCCTTCATTCTGTTTGCAATGAGAGTGTTGCCATGGGGAATGGAACATGAACAGGAAGGATTCCTTATAATCATTGAGGGGAGGGGCTACATCATCCAGAGCTCTATCAGAGACAGGAATTCAGGGAGCTCATCACAGAATGGAAACTTCTGCTAACAGAAGTCACCAGCTTTGCAACTTTTTCACCCTTATCTGTTTGAAAACCTTGAAGTTTCATACTATTCCTTCCTCCTACCATGCAGCTGCCTCTTTTGAGTTACAGATGTGCTGATAGAATGTGGGGTTCTGTGGCACTGGGAACATTGCAATTATGGTGGACAATTGTGATTAATTTCCTACTTATCCACCTCATTTAACTTCTCACTGTTGCCAGGTAGACTTCTGACATTTGACTTAACTCATCCCTGAAACAAGAAGCCAGAGATGGGAATATGTTGGCAAACCCATTTGAACTTTTTTGCATAATTTTGTCTCCTCCCACACCACCAAAATCTGGTACCAAGGGTTTTGAATTTGTCCTTATGACGAATAGCCCCTTTCAGCTTGTTTGATTCGCTCAGTGTATTTTACTTGCAGTTCACTATTTCTGCAAGTCACAGATGGGTTGTGTTTATATCAGATTGTGCATCTATTATTATGTGTGTCTGTGTCTGCGTAGAGAGAAATGTTAGATTAGTTCATTTTCTCACAAGAAGTGAACTTAAACATTAAGGAGCCCAATCTAGACTCTGTGTGATAATGTCAAACAGGTGGCAGCATACTTTACAAGTTTCTTGATTTTTATGTCCATTGACTTCAAAGGGAATATAAATCAGGAGATCTCTAAATGACTGCCAACTCATCATCAGCCATTTTACATTGACACACAAAGTCTCGAACGACCCATAAGAGATCAGTACTGAAAAGCTTACATTTTTCTACACACTCCATTACACTTCATATCTGCTAAAGTGAACACCAGCAAATATTGCCATGGTGATGAGCCTGCTTCCTTACATTTAAAGAACATTCCAAGCAAGCATTGCACTTCAGTAATTATAGTTCCTGTTATTGATTTGATCTTGTTTGTGGATGAGATTTTGAGTATATTTGACAGTTATGCACCACAAAGTAATGGTGAATAGTAAATTTAATCAAAACCGAGTTCTAAAGAAGAGCTAATCAAAATTGAGAGCTACAGATTACTTTGTGAGAACATTAATTTGGTTCAAAATGGATGAGCATTAAATAATTCCACAGATGCCTGTATCCCATCACCAAGTTACCTTTAATTTACTCATGGAGAGTCCTTAATATTGATCCAGCTTCCTCAGAGCCAGCTCTCAGAGTCGACAGGATGTCTGACTCTCCTGTTTAGATCTGTCAGCCAGGGCTTCCTGATTGGACCAGTTTAACAGCCCAAGTCAGGGAACTCATATTTCATGAGGTCCTCCTGGCTGACCTCATTACAATCACTACATCCCTCCCCCTCTGAGTCTGAGGACATAGGCTGGTTGTTTTTTGTAGCTCCTCCTCAGGTGTTTTAGCACTGGGTCAGGTTCCTCCAACTCTGCCTCTGATATAGGCGGTGTGTAACACACAGTAGCTCACTTCTTGCACCTGGAGTGTTTCAGAAGAAATTCATTCTCTTCTTCAAACAGCAAAGATGTCGAGGCAGCAACATCCTCTCAAATTTCAAGGTATCTTCACTGCTTGACAGCTGGAAAACCCATGGGTTTCGGATCAGTCAGAAAGGCTGTTGAGGAGATGGGCATGTTTTGCTCCTGCACGATTTGCAAGTTTGCAGCTTTCATATGATCCACAGCCTTGTTCAGGACTGTCACACTTACCCAAATTTTATACATCACTGGTCCAGACTTCACATCAACCATGCGTCTTACCCATGCAGGGCCATTCCCATGGTCCCTATACCAAACTTTGTCCTCTGAAGTAAACTGTCTCTCTCATTTAGCAGGGTCTTGTGTCTGGCATTGGCATTCCTAATGTAGTCTCACCCTCACCCAGGGTCTGGGAAGATCAGATTTAACCTGGCGCAGAGTATTGTCCCCATTAGAAACTCTGATGGGGCTGTCCCTGTAGTTGCATGAGGGGTGTCCTAGAAATCAAATAGGGACTGGGACAGTTTGGTATCTAATGAAGCTGTAGGCTGTTTCTTTAAACATGCCTTCAAAGCTTGGACTGCTCTTTCTGCAAGACCATTGGATAATGGATGGCATGGACCTGTTCCTTAATGTCAAATTCCATTCGACTTTAGGAAATACTCAAATTCCCCACTGGAAAGCAATGACTCGTTATCTGTGATCAACAATTCCGGGGGTCCATGTGTTGCAAAAGATGTGCGTAGTTTTTCTATCATTGACCCCATGTTTGATGATTGAACTGTATGTACATCCAGCCACTTTGAGCAGGCATCCACAATGATTAAGAACATTGAGCCCATGAAAGGACCTGTCGACATGTAACCAAGTCCAGGGTTTACCTGGCCATTCCCATGAAAGTGGAGGAGCTGCTGGTCGTAATTTTTGTCCTTGTTGGCACTCTGGGCATTACCCCACCAATTTGGCTATGTCTGCATCCCATCAGACATAACGTCTTGCCAGCATCTTCATTTTGGAAACCCTTGGATGACCCTGGTGGAGTTCAGCCAGTGTCTGAAGGAGGCCTTTGCTCAGTACAATCACTCTTGCTCCTCATAATAACATGCCATCCTCTACTGTGATCTGGTCTCTCTGGGTCCAGAAAGATTTCAGTTCTGATTGTGATGGCCCTTTGGCTTCCCCCTTCACCACCAGCTGTTTTAGTTTTGCCCGGACTGGATCTTTCTCCATCCAAAGTCTGATATTGTCAGCTGTGACTGGAAGAGTGTTCAGAAAATTTAAAACCATGACAAACTCTTCCTGTGGCAGTGCTACCGGTGGTGTACCTGCTAGTGGAAGGCGGCTCAACGGATCCGCATTTGTTACTTGGACTCCTCAACGCTGTTCCAACTTCTAATTACATGCACTTAATATTAGAGCCTACAGCTGAATTCAGCCTGAAGCTATGGGTGGTACTGCCTTGTCTTCTTTAAGTAGACCTAGCAGGGGTTTGTGGTCTGTTATTATTACAAATTTACATCTGTAAAGGTATTGGTGAGACTTCCTGACTCCAAATATAACCACCAAACCTTCCTTCTCTATCTGGGCATATTTACGTTCTGCATTAGCCAAAGTCCTAGATGCAGACACAATTGGCCATTCCTCTCCATTGGGTCACCTATGAGCTAATACTACCCCAATGCCATACGGGGAGGCATCACATGTCAATACCAGATCTCACTTGGGATCATAATGTGCCAACACTTTAGAGGATGATAGTTGTTTCTTCACTTCCCTGAAAGCTATGACTTGGCTACATGAATATTTCCAAGGCAGAGCCTTTTATAAAAGTTGATGCAATGATGCCAGGATGGAGGCCAGGATATGTATAAACTTTCCATAATAATTCACCAGCCCAGGGAAAGACCTAAGCTGCGGTACAGTCATGGGAACTGGAGTACTTTTGATCACTCACTTTATCTTCCAATGGGTGTAACCTGGGCTTGTCGAATCTTTAGACAAACAGGTCACTTGGGATACCTGGAACACACATTTCTCCCTCCCAAGGCATACACCCGCCTGGGAGAAACGTCTAAGGACTATGTCCAAGTTCTAAGTGCTCCTTATTGGTCTTCCCTGTTATGAGCACATCATTTAGATAAATGGTGACCTGGGATAGACTTTGTAAAAGTTCTCCATCATCCGCTGAAAAATTACACAGGCTGACAATACCGCAAATGGCAGTCTTGTATATTGGTACAAATCCCTACTGGTGTTAATTGTAGTGTACTTCTGGGAATCCTCATCTAACCGCAACTGCAAGTGTGCATGTAAAGCTTCATGAAGGACATCCCCACTGCCAGTTTTGCGTATAAGTCCTCTATGCAAGAGATTGGATATTTATCCAGCTATGACAAGCAGTTCACCATTCATTTAAAGTCCCCACAAAAGTGAACTGACCCATTGTACTTCTCAATCAGAACGACCAGTGCTGCCCATTCTGCAAACTGGACTGGTTTGATGATTCCTTCACTTTCCACCCTTCTGATTTCTGCCTCTACTTTTGCCTGTAAGGCAAATAGCACTGGGCAGGCCTTCCAGAATCATGGAATTGTTTCCTGGTCAACAGGCAAAATGGGCTTGACTCCTTTCATAGATCTTCCTGAAAAACTTCTGGGTATTTAATTAGGACTTCCCTCAGGTGGCCATTTTCTAAGTGAAAAATGTTGAGCCAATCTAGGTGAATTTTTCTCAACCAACTTCACTCCATCAAACTTGAGCCAGAGCCTTTTATTGCAATTAGTGGTAATTGAACCAGTTGCTTTTCATAAGAGACTGGAACCAAAGTCTTACCCTTAATCTGTAGAGGTTCACTGGTATAAGATCTCAGTCTAGCCAAGGTCTTGTGCACCCTTAAGGTTTGGAGTCCAGAGTGAATTTTGCTAAAGATGGTTCTACAATCACTGAAATGGCCATATGCTGGTATTGACCTCCATTAGAACTAGTTGACTATTTAACCAGGCATTAATTTTGATTGGTTCTGATTTGGATTTACCAAAGAAGTTAATGCATAAAGGTAATAGATCGCTATGACCTGATCAGGCGTATCCCAGAACTTTATCGGAAGCTAGGGAAGTGATTGCTGTGCCCCTAGCAGAGATATTTGTATCATCGATAGCCATGGGAGAGATGCCGAAAGACTGGAGGGTGGCTAATGTGGTGCCATGATTAAGAAAGGTGGTAAGGAAAAGCCGGGGAACTTTACCAGTGAACCTGAAGTCAGTTCTGGGTAAGTTGTTGGAGGGATTGTTCTGAGGGATAGAATTTGCATGCATTTGGAAAGGCAAGAACTGAATAGGGATTGTCAACAAGGCTTTGTGCATGAGAAATCATGTCTCACTAACTTGACTGAGTTGTTTGAAGAAGTGATGAAGAAGATTGATGAGGGCAGAGCAGTGGACAAGGTCCATATGGACTTCAGCAAGGCGTTTGATAAGGTGCTGCATGGTAGATTGGTTAACAAGGTTAAATCGCATGGAACCCAGGGAGAGGTGGCCATTTGGATACAAAATTGGCTCGAAGGAAGGAGACAGAGTGTGGTGGTGGAGGGTTGTTTTTCAGAACCTGTGACCTATGGTGTGTTGCAATGATCAGTGCTGGGTCCACTGTTTTTTTTTTATCATTTATATAAATGATTTGGATGTAAATATAGGAGAAATGGTTAGTAAGTTCACAGATGACACCAAAATTGCTGGTGCAGTGGGCATTGAAGAAGGTTATCTCAGAGTCCAATGGGACCTTGCTCAGATGGGCCGGTGGGTGGAGGGGTGGCAGATGGAGATAATTTAAGTAAATATGAGGTGCTGCATTTTGGGAAAGCAAATTAGGGCAACACTTATACACTTAATGGTAGGGTCCTGGGGAGTGTTCCCGAACAAAGAGACCCTGAGGTGCACGCTCATAGTTCCTTGAAGGTGGAGTCACAGGCGCACAGGGTTGTGAAGACGCCTTTGTTACGCTTGCCTTTATTGGTCAGTGCATTGGATAATGGAATTGGGATGTCATGTTGCGGTTGTGCAGGACATTGGTTAGGCCACTTTTGCAATATTGCGTTCAATTCTGATCTCCCTGTTATAATAAAGATGTTGTTGGACTTGAAAGGGTGCAGAAAAGATTTACAAGGATGTTGCCAGGGTTGGAGGGTTTGAGCTGTAGGGACAGGCTGAATAGACTGGGGCTATCTTCCCTGGAGCATCGGAGGCTGAAGGATAACCTTATAGAGGTTTATAAAATCATGAAGGGCATGGTTGGGTGAATACCCAAGGTCTTTTTCCCAGGGTAGGGAAGTCCAAAACAATAGGGCATAGGTTTAAGGTAAGAGGGGAAAGATATAAAAGGGATTTAGAGGAGAACTTCACAGTGTCACAGTTCACATGTACCTGCTGCCCTTGCCTCTCTAGGTGGCTGAGGTCACATGTTTAGATGAAGCTTTTGAAGGAGGCATGCAGTGCAAGTAACAAGGACAATCATGCTTTGTTTCTTCAGGTCACTCTGCCAAATATTTATAATTGCTACAAATGAATTTCGATATTTGTTCATATCCTTGTTCAGCTTTTCCCATGAGACAATTTTGTAGATTTCCTACTTAAAGGAGATGACCTAAGAGTTCATGGAGCTCCATGCCATTAATTCAAATTGTAGCAATGTCTTTGTCTCAGTCTCATTTATCTCAATTAAGTCAGTTTCATTACTATAGATTCAAGCAACTAGGTGAAGAATTAGAGGAGAGGGAAAGGACTCTGATGCAGGGTTAATTTTCCCACAACTTCTATCCAAGAGTAATGATTTAAAATAGAAAATCAAGGATGGCACGGTGGCTCAGTGATTAGCACTGTTGCCTCACAGCGCCAGGGATCTGGGTTCAATTTCACCCTCAGGTGATTGTCTGTGTTTCCTCTGGGTGCTCCAGTTTCCTTCCACAGTCCAAGGATGTGCAGGCTGGGTGAATTAGCCATGGGAAATTCAGGGTTACAGGGATAGGCTAGGGGGTTTGGTTGGGATGCTCTTCAATGGTGTGGACTTGATGGGCTGAATGGCATGCTTCCACACTGTAGGGATTCTATGATCCTATGAAATGGTGTTACTGGATTTGGAAATATCTAAGCCTCCAAATATCTATTGCCTGCATTGAACAACATAGAAAACCTCCTACAAACCATTTCAGACAGCTGAAATTATGGAACAAAAAGAAATTGTAAACCTACTTACAAATAGATGGAAGATCAGAAATGCACTTGAACATTTAGAAGACTGGAAATAATGATTGCCAGTAGATAATGATGAAATAAAGGCACAAAGTGCTAACTACAGAAACATTTTTACAATATTGACTACAGTTACAACCAGTTTCGGTAGGTACAAGTACAAAATCCCAGACTTTTCCCTGAATAGGATTCAGAAGGTCTGGGAATTTGAGAATGAAGCAGAAGCTGAGCTATGCAGAACACTCCTCCACCCCATTCTCCCTCTCCTGACTTCAGCACTGACATGCAAGAACAAAAGATCACGTGGATCAGGCTGCATGTGAAAAAGCTTCTTAGCAAGTTACAGAGTTAGAGTAAGCTGAAAGTCTGTTTTAAAATTTAAATTGGACGGTCTCATCCCCATACATAGATTGTGCTAGCTTGTGATGCAAATTATCTATAATTTTGGACTATTTGATAATTTCCTCAACTAGGTTGCAAGTAAGATTGGTTAAAGAATTAAAATGTTATCAATGCAGCAGGTGCCTTCTGACATTCAAGTTAAAAACCATATTCAGACCAATATCATCATCATCTTTGTTTCCTTTAATGACATTATCACCTCAGCTATTTCAGGATGTACATACACACGTCAACAAGGAACATGAATGATAACATCACTAACATAATCTGCATGGATAACTTGGGATCCACAAAGAACAAGCAGAATTCAGGAATTAAATTTGAGGATCGAGAAGAAATGGTTTTCTACAGAATCTACAGAAAACACAAGATAGAGAATTTATTCATGGAAATGAATTGAGAAAAAAATCTATTACCATCACACACAATCTTCCCTATTGTAAACTCTACCTCTAATTTTAAACTGAAGTTTGAATTCCTCAATGCCCACTGATTCCCAAGTGAGTGGACAAAGATGTGGCAACTGGAGCATAATCTGAAAAAAAAGTGTAAAATTGTCCATTTTGTCGGGAAGCATAGAAAAGGAAGTATTTTGTCTAAGTGGAGAGACAGCAGAGCTCTGAAATTGAGAGAGATTTGGATTCCTCATGCAGAAGTTGCAAAAGGTTAGTATGCAGTTATAACAAGTAATTGGGAAAGCTAGTAGAAGGACATCATTTATCACAAGGAGAATTAAATAGAAAAAACAAGCAGTTCATGCTTCAGCTCTTTCAGACACTCATCAAACATCTGGAGTGCTGTGCAAAGTATTGGCCACCTTATTTAAGGAAAGAAACCATTTGAAGCAGTTCAGAGGAGGTTTAGTAGAATAATTTTGGAATGTATGTGTTATCTTTTGAGGAAAGTTTGGAATGGCTAAACTTGTATCTGCTGGAATTTAGAAAAATAAAGAGGCAAATTGATTGAATCATATAAAAAAAGGCAGAGTAGATGTGAAGACGTTGTTTCCTCATGTGGTGAATATAGAACTGGGGGATGCTGTTTAAAAATCAGGGGTGGCTCACCAAAAACATTGGCAATTTGTTTTTCTCTCAGAAGGTTCTGAGTCTTTGGAAATCTCTTCCTGGAAAAGGTGAAAGAAACAGAACTCTTGAATATTTTTAATGGAGATCTAGATAGATGTATTCTTGTTAAGCATGTAATTGAAAAGTTGTCAGTGGTGATCTCATGAATATGAATTTGAGGTTACAATCCGAGCAGCAATGATCTTATTGAATGGCATAGTAGGTTCCGAGGGATGAATGGCCTACTCTTCCTTATTTGCACATTTCCACATCATTCCTAAGAGCTTCAGTATTCATATATTATAAATTCCTTTAGTATTCAAAATCCTGTTGCCCTCCTTAGATAGTATTATGTATTTTAATGGCCTTAGTTTTTGGTAAATTTCTGATACAGTATCATTAACAACGATAATTAAGAACCACTACTCACTTAACAGCAGACCTGTGTAACAGTCAACTCTTATAATCCAGAGACATCTGCCTACCCACAGTTCAGCCTTGTTAATTTCAAAGATATCAGATATTGCATTTGATATCACAGCCTTCATTCTTTCTCAATACTTAATCCTGACAATTTCCATTTTTAAAGACAAGTCCCAAAAACTCAACCTTAAATTCAAATGAATATTTGTATGCCCTGATGCTAAATGTGAAAAATAATTATTTTCTTATTTCCATTAGTTTCCTTAGATACAGAGTATGTTATTTACCTTTATCCATTTACCATTTCTTTTATTGACCTTGAGTACTTTACATGTCGCCTTTCTACTTCCTTTAACGGCTAAGGCTTAAAAGAATTGAAAAATTGTGGTTATGACCTTTTATAGGAAAGCAAAGGGCAAGGATTTGCCAGCAAACCTGGCAAAGTACAGACTGAGTACACGACCTAAGTTTTCAAGCAACAATTCCCAGTAAGTTTTTGGTGGTTGTTTGGCTGTTTAACCCACCCAGAAATATAAACCTCATGCTTATGAAAGTATAAACTTCACCTCACTGAATGTGGGTATTGTAGCAGAAATGTCCTTAAATAAATCAGTTCAATGAAACTGAGATTTTATTGTGAAAGAGGTGTTGATGAAAACCTTTGGGCTTTCCTTCCCACCAATGAGGTAACAAAATGGGTGAGCATGGGACTTATGGGGGAGCAGTTCTTGTCAACTCATTGACATTCCTTCCATTCTGCTATATGAAAGGATTTAAAAGCCTATGATCAAAATCTGTACCTGATATAAAGCTACCAGTAGAGTAGCCTCATAATCTAACACCACTACAGCGATAGAGATCTCTATTTGTAACTGGGCACTGATTTCTAGCTTTGGATCTCAGCCTCTGTGAAAGCTTGTATTGTCAGCAAAATGTCAAGCTGCATCAGTTCACTTCATTTCTACAAAGCAAAAAAATGACTTTTGAGAAAACTGTGTTGATCTTTATTTGAATTTCTATATTACCTTAATGTCCACCATTTTTCATTCAAAGGTTATCTCAATTTAAACTGACATACTAGCTGTGAGGGTCCTTTTTCATTATTACACCCAAATGATCACTTTTACTTTTTGCTGCAAAATCTTTGACATGTTCAAGTGCACCATAAATATTGTGCATGCCATTCAACTGAATGTTTTACATAGTGGCTGCTAACCCAGACTTACATTACCCTTTGTCAGCTCATTTTCATTTTTTTTATGCTAGTTGTCTTAGTTCAAAGGGATGATTGCACAAATATGAATAATATTGTGAAATACTCTGATAATTACAATGTTCAAGTGGAATAGTGATCTTTTGTACATATCCCACAGCTGTAAAATATCCTAACTGAGGAGCAATAAAAAGTTGTCTGAGAATTAATCTTTTTCCCTACCTCTGGATTCCATCTTGATGCCTTTCTCCACTCCAACTACTGCTTTCTGCACTTTGTCAGTAATCTATTTTGGTCATTTTTTTTAACCACCCACTCATTATTTTTTTCCCTAAACTGTAAATATGACATTTATCACAGTTCCTCTGAAAAATATATTCCCATACTTCACTTGGTCTTATCTTCTCTCACAATTTATGGATTTTGAAACCCAAGCTATGCTCACCTTACCATTTTGTTTCATTTTAATTTACTTTGATTTTTTTTTTCTCCAATACTTTTCAGTTTTGTTGACACATTTCACAAAGAGCTTTGGCCCTATAACCAGGTTTCTCAAACTGCGTAGGAAATATATTCTACTGTAAAAGATGAGAAAACCCCAGATCATCTAAGCAGATCTGGCTAACATCTGTTCAATATAATCTCTTACATTCAATCATTTGTCTTGTGCCTATGTATTGCTTGCAATATGTCCACTACTTACTTCTCTGAGGTTAATCTGTCTCTCACCATGACTGTCACCGAATGCAGGAATACGTACCTTTTTTTACAAAAAGTAAACATGTCGCACAAGTCATTACTGATTTCAAATTTTGGTATATCCAATTGCCTAAGTGCTGCAATTTTTGAGATCCTGAGTTTCAATCCAAACAATTTTAGCTTGAAAACCTGTCACAGAGAAACATTTGATCATTTAAACTCAAATTTTGCTCACTTGTGCAGGCACCAGATGGCACTATGCTGTGTTTCAAGAAATATTAATAACAATGATATAATAGTTTTGAATATCTCTGTATCACCTACATTTTGAACCATCTGATGTGCATCAGCACTTTTTAGTATCACATGCAAACTGGATGTGCAAGAATATCTGCATAAGTTGTCACTCGTGCTGTAGAGTGCATTCTCATTAAAGGAGTTCAAACTCTCTGCCAAGATTTGGGTTTTATTGAAGGAAAACAAATTACATTGAGTCCAAAGTGCATATTTATCATTTTCACATTAGCAGCACAGTTCTAGGAAAAGTTTTGTCTCTCTTTTTCTGTCTAAATTTTGTACCAACTGATCTCATTAAGGTGAAGGATGGTGGGAATGGAACATCTCACAGTATCAGCTGTAGATACTTCCAGGTCAGGGACAACTGGATGAAATGTAGGGGAAAATTCCATTAATTATAGGGCATTACAGAAGAAAAGTGTACCATTTGGTCTGTCAAACCTATGCCAGTTTTCAAAGTGTCTAAATTGTTCCTGTGTTTTCATTTGCAATTTACCCAATTTCAATGTGTCCTTTCTTGCAATTGTTTTCTTGACTTCAAATTATACAGGAAAACCTCTTCGAGCAATACCTCCTGATAACTTCGAGTTGTGCTCTAGGGATAGAAATCTGCATAAAAATGTTTTCTTATATATTGTATAAATTTGAGCAACATGTGAGGTTAGCTTAGTCATAGTGATGTTTTGGACAAAAGGGCTCCTGACTGGTTAAGTGGTGGTCAGGTGATTTTGTTTCTTGTCTTCAATTGCCATTAACCTTTTCATACTCATAATGTTTGAAAGTAGTGGGATTTATGCTAATGGTAGAGTTATACAGTACTGGGAATTAGAGTATACCTAGTCTGCTGTTTACAGCAGAGTGTGTTTAGTAATTTTTAGTGAGAATCTAACACTAGGGACCATCTAATTATTTGTAAATTAATTTAACAAAAATTTATTTTTAATTAAATAGTTTCTAGAGGGTAAAAATGGGGTAGTCAGTGGAGTAGTATGCTTCCCCTGTGGAATGTGGGAAATCAGAGACTGTTTAAACGTCCCTGTTACCACATCTGCAGGAAATGTGTCCAGTTGCAGCTCCTATCAGACTGGACAGATCAGTTGGAAACAGTTAAGAATATGCAGGAGGCAGAAAACATCATAGACAAGAGTTTTAGAGATGTGGTCACATCCATGGTTAAAGCAGATAGATGGATGATCACCATGAAGAGCAGACAGATTGTGAAGGAGTCCCCAGTGGCTATCCCCCTCTCTAACAAGTATACCATTTTGGACGCTGTTGGGGAGGCTCATCTATCAGGGGATGGCGACAGCAATAGCCAGAGCAGTGGCACCACAGCTGGCACTGTTGTACAGCAGGGAGGGTCAAGATGCGGTAGAGCAGTACTAAGAGGACCCTATAGTAAGGGACACAGACAGGCATTTTTGTGGCCATAGAAGAGACTCCATAATGTTGTGTTGCCTCTCTGGTGCCAGAGTCAAGGATGTCTTAGACTGGGCACAGGATCTTCTCAAAAGTGATGACTAACAGCCAGCAGTCGTGGTACACATTGGCATAGAGCAGGAAGAGTGATGATGCCCTGCAAAAGGAGTTCAGGGAGTTAGTATTAAGTTGAAATACAGGACTTTAGTGTTGTAGTCTGGGGATTACCCCAAGTACCATGTACATGGCTTGGAATGGGAAGATAGTATAATTAAGTAGGTGGCTAAAGAGCTGGTGTAGAAGAGATGGCTTCAGATATGTGGATCATTGGGATGTTCTTCCAGGGCAGCTGAAACCTCTACAAGAAGGATAGTTTGCACCTGAACTTGAGGGGGCAGGAAGGTTTGCTAGTAGCACTAAAGAGGGTTTAATTACTGGCAGGGAAGTAGGAACCAGAGCAGTCGATCAGCAAGTGAAATGACTGAGGAGGAGTTTGAGACTAAGGTCAGTAAGTCTAAGAGGAAGAACAGACAGGGAGACATGAATGAACATGGCAGAAGTGGTGCTCTGAAGTGTATTTGTTTTAATGTGAGCAGAATGACAGGTAAGGCAGATGAACTTTGAGCTTCGATTAATACATGTAACTATGATGTTGTAGTTATTACAGAGACTTGGTTGAGAGAGGGACTAGACTGGCAGCTTAACGTTCTGGGATTTAGACGTTTCAGTAATGATAGAGAGGGATGTGAAAGGGGTGGGGGGAGTTGAGTTACTGATAAGGGAGAGTATTGCAGTTGTACTGAAGGAGCACACCATGGAGGGCTCATCCAGTGAGGCCATATGGATAGAGCTCGGGGATAGAAAGAATACAATCACTTTAATGGAGCTGTGATACAGGCCTCCCAACAGCCAGCAGGAGATAGAGGAACTGATATGTGGACAGATTATGGAAAAATGCAAAAACAACAGGATTGTTGTGATGAGTGATTTTAACTTCCCCTAAGTTGACTGGGACTTCCTTAGTGCCAAGGGCTTGGATGTGGGTGGGTGGGTGGGAATTGGTTGGTGCGTACAAGAGGGTTTCTGGAAGCAATATGTAAATAGTACAACAAGGGAAGGGGCAATAATTGACCTGGTACTGGGGAATGAGACTAACCAGGTGATCAAAGTTTCAGTGGGGGAGAATTTGGGGAATAGTGACCATAATTCCATAAGTTTTAAGTTACTTATGGAAAATGATAAGTGTAGTCCTTGGGTGACAGTATTAAATTGGGAGAAGACTAACAATGACAATATTAGGCAGGAACTGGGAATGTAGATTTTTGGTGATTGTTTGAGGGTAAAACCACATTTGGCATGTTGGAATCCTTTAAAGACCAGTAGATTAGAGTTCAGAGCCAGCATGTTCCTGTGAAAATGAAGGATAAGACTGAAAAGATTCAGGAACCTTGATTGACAAGAGAAATTGTGAGCTTAGTCAAAAACAAAAGGAGGCATGTATAAGGTTTAGGAAACTGAAGACAGACAGATACTCTGACAAATATAAAGAAAGCAAGAAGGAACTTAAACAAGGAATTAGAAAGGCTAAAAGGAGCCATGATATGTCCTTGGCAAACAGGTTTAAGGAAAAACCCAAGACTTTTTATACATAGATAAGGAGCAAGAAAGGGTAGGTCCAGTCAAGGACAAAGGAGGGAATTTATGGGTCAAGCTGGAGAAAGTGGGTGTGGTCCTTAACAAATACTTTGTAACGGTATTCACAAAGCAGAATGACATGGTGGTTGGAGAATCCATAGAAGACTATCTTGATATTCTACGGCATGTTGATATTAAAAAAGTAGGTGTTGGGTGTTCTGAAAAGCTTTAAGGTGGATAAGTCCCCGCAAACTTGTACGCACCAACCAATTCCCACCCACCCACCCACAACCAAGCCCTTGGCACTAAGGAAGTCCCAGTCAACATAGGGGAAGTTAAAATCACTCATCAAAACAATCCTGTTGTTTTTGCATTTTTCCATAATCTGTCCACGTATCAGTTCCTCTATCTCCTGCTGGCTGTTGGGAGGCCTGTATCACAGCTCCATTAAAGTGATTGTATTCTTTCTATCCCCGAGCTCTATCCATATGGCCTCACTGGATGAGCCCTCCATGGTGTGCTCCTTCAGTACAACTGCAATACTCTCCCTTATCAGTAATTCAACTCCCCCCACCCCTTTCACATCCCTCTCTATCATTACTGAAACGTCTAAATACCAGAACGTTAAGCTGCCAGTCTAGTGGGCCGAAAGGATAAAAATTAATGATGATATTTGACAGCTGCATGAGAAAATAGCTTTGTTAGTAACAAATACTTGGGAGTGTAGGTCAACTGATAAAGTTATATTTCTGCTAGGAGATCAGTTTAAGTGGGAAATCTTTTGCCATCCTTCAAAGAAGATACCAGATGCAGTGGAGACACTCTGGAATTTACGTTAGTGTGTATATGGTAGCTTTCAATAAGGTCTACTATATTAAAATTGGGGGTGTCTTCAATTGAAAAATCTGCCATGTTTTGCTGGTATCATATGGAGACAGCTTTTAGGCATCTTTATGATGTATGTAGATTTGTTTTCTGATGTGGGAGAAGTGAATTTGAAAATAGTCATTCATGGTCTTAAAACAATTGGAAGTCTGGTTTCTGGGACATTTTAAGTATTTGGATTGAAAATCAGGCAGAATGGATTAATATCTCTTTGTATCAACAATCTTATTTAGAAAATGTTGGCCCCATTGTTTCCATACAGGCTCCAAAACTGAAATGGAGGAATTGCAAAGTCTATTTGAACAGCTGAATTGTCTATGTACGCAATTAAGGATTTCTGAAGTATTAGAGTTCAACATAAGAATGAAAAATCCCAAAGTGGAAGATATTACTTTTGCAAATAAAACAAGGAAAAGATCAATAATGTAGCATTGTATTTTAACATTTCCATCAGTGGGAAATGTCAGGAACATGAAACTTATTGTTTTTAACGATGCTTAACAATCTAATTTTCAATGCTTAGTACACAAATCTCTGCATAATGGGTTCTTGAGTGCATAAGGCTCTACGGTTTTTCTTGTGCTAAAGCAAGGTAAACATTGTACTTTGGCTTGGGAAGCTAAAAAGACCAGAAGAGTAGTAAAAAGACTCTTGCTCTTGGGGAGGTAGAATATATGGTATATTACTCAGTAAAAATATAGAATGAATTTCTAAAAAGGGATTAAGCAGAAATAGTCAACAAATGCTCCATTGATAATAAGTCACCAAAGGATAATGTACACAAAGTAATGTATGATTGAAAAAACAGTGAGGATCAATACTGCTGTTTTAAAGCAGATAGTGGAAAATGGAGATACCACCAAATGGTAACGTAATGGTAGATAACAACAGTTATCTAATTGTTGTACAAAGAAAGCAGCAAGTTCTAAAACTGTTGGATGTATTGCAAAGAAAGAAATTGGATTATACCTTGTCACTATGCATGCTTTTGTTCTTTAAAAATTATGGATTGATTTATCTAAAAGGAAATTGGGATATTGATTATCATTTAATATGGTTGGAAGGAATGCCTGAGACCTAATGGAATGAGAGAATGGGTAATGGATATATTTAAAGTTAAATTGGGTTTGAAATGATTGTACAAATATGGGCAGCAAGTAATCAGTAGGGTGTGAAGTTTCTGGAGTCAGGCTAACTAGAATAAAGGTCTCATGTAATAGTGTGGATTTAGGAAATAGGAACAGGAGTAGGCCATTTGCCTGCTCATGCCTGCTCCAACATTCAATGAGATCACGGCTGATCTGTGGCCTAACTCCATATACCTTCCTTTGGCACATATCATTTATTTTTAGTTAAGCAAAGGTATTATCTCAGATTTAAAATTAACTGATCTAACAGCAACTGCCATTTGTGTAAGAGAGTTCCAAATATCTACCACTCTTAGTCTGTAGATGTGCTTCCAAGTATCTCTCCTGACACAGTCTGACCCTAATTCTCAAACTATTTCCATTGGTCAAGGATTCTAGAACGAGGAGGCACAGTCTATCTTTGTCTTCCCTATTTTTTCCTGTTAATATCTTGAAGACTTTAGATCACCACTTAACCATCTAAATTCTAGAGAAAACAGACTTAATTTGTATAAAGCCTCCTCATAACTTAACCATCTAAATTCTAGGTATCATTCTTGTATTCCCTTGAAGACCAACATATCTTTCCTAAGATGAAGTGCCCAGATCTGCTCTCAGTGCTCCAAGTGAGGTCTAACCAGCGTTTTGTATAACTGCAGCGTAACATCCATATCCTTGTATTCCAGTCACTTGATATAAAGGATAGTGTTCTATTGGCTTTCTTGATTATTCTCTGCACCTGTTGCGACACTTTAAAGACCTTTGTACCTGAACCCACAAGTCTCTTTGGACATCCACTGCATTTAACTTCATGCCATCTAGAAAGTACCTTGAACTATCCTTTCTTGGTTCAAGTTGAATAACCTCACACTTGCTTACAATGAACTCCATCTGCCAGAGTTTGCTCATTCATTTTAGCCTAAAATTGCAGGGGAATAGTCATAGATCATCAACCACACTGTTTACAATACTGTCTAACTTTGTGTCATCAGCCAATTTGGATATTTGATTTTCTACACCAATATCCAAGTTGTTAATAAATGGTGTGAATAAATGAGGCTCTAATGGATCCTTATGGGACACCTGGTCACAGCCTTCAAATTTGAGTGCCTACCCTTTATCCTTATTTTCTGTCACTTGTCACTCAACCCATTTCCCAGCCATGTTAGTAATTTGCCCATAGTTCTGCGGGCTTCTATATTAGTTAACAGTCTCCTCATGGGACTTCATCAATTACCTTCTAGAAATTCATAAAAATAGCAGCCATACACATTCCCCTAGCATTCTGTTTAAACACATTTATCTTTTGGAGTATAACATTAGTAATCCATCCTCCATGATTTGTAACCCATTATCATTGTTAAACCAATAATGCCAGTAAGATGCAGAATTATCAATTGTGTTTTCTCCCATTGACAAGGATATTGTGAGACCTACATCAAGTCAAAGTCCATTTCCAAACTTAAACTGATGTGGACATCAGCTTTGGACATCTGGAACTCCTCTGCCTACATCATTGTGGGAACTCAACCAAACACATTGCTTGCAAGATTTAAGAAAACCTTCACCTTTTCAACATCTGTTTATCATCTTTTAGAAAGAGGCAATAGCTGTGGCCTTGGCAGCTACATCATCAACACCTTGATCACACTTTCTTTTATAAAGGATTTGTTACTTCTGTAAGCAGAAGCGACTAAGAAAGATGAAAAATTGGTGATAGCGGAAGGAATGGAACAAAGACAACTATTCTCTGGATTCAGATGGTACACAGTTAAGAGATGTGGAACAGGACAGCTGGAAACTATAAATAAATGTTAACACTCTAAATAAAATCAACTCTGAGATGACTATTCTTCTTTTACCTTTGTCCCACACCCTCTTAAAATCCCTCACTATCAAAGACATTGGCCTGTTGCTTCTATGAAACAAATCTACATTTCACCTAGTTCCCGAAATTTGAAATCTTATCCTGTCTCAATACATGGTCGCTGCTGAAATGTCATAGATTGTCACTCTCTCGCCATGTACTTTGAGAGAGATGATGCATTGAAGATAACAAATTCATTGTACTTTTCTATTCTCTAAACCATCACTGTCTTCACTTCCCTTTTTTTCCCTTTTTTAAGTGATTTGGGTGACAAAGTGTTTATTGCTGATTCTTTCCCTGAAGGATATTATTGAAGTAATTGTGTTTTACAGCAACCCATTAGTTTTCATGGCCATTTTATTGTTACCAACTCTCAAACTAACAGATTTAGTGAATTAAAATGCACAATGTGCTATAGTTGGGTGTCAGCTTGTGACCCATAAGTTTCTAAATCAAATCTTTAACAATTATGTTACCATACCCTACAGAAGAACATAAGCCTTTTTATTTGAAGGGCAGTGTTTGATCATCTTAGTTTGTACACAAAACATGGTTGTTAGCACTGCGGATATATTGAGCAAAATGTTTTTTTCTGGAAACAATGACATTGAATCAAAGTGCTCAGGAGTAGTCAAGATGCTATCAAACTGTATAATGATATTCTAACAGTGTCTTATTCCCAGTTGTTCTGGGAGCTGACTCACAACTAGCAAAGATTGCAGCTCATGACCAGATGGCAGGGTCACAATGACGACTGACAGTGATGTGACAGCATCTAAGGTGAGAAAGGTATATATTTTGTGTGAATTGAACTAATCATTTTCATATTCGCTAATACGACCAGATCATAAGCATGATGCACAGGTGCAGGATATTTGAAATCCTCTTCGAACTCTTCACTTGCATCAAGCAATGCTCCTTGTTAAATCTAAACTTGCTGCAGCAGAGACTAACAAACCATTCTGGGAAATTAATTCTCTTTCAAGATCCTTGGGGACAGTTCTGCTTTTCTGATACTTCATGCCTTGTGAACAGCAAATACCTCTGACATTCTGATATTGTTGATCGCCTCGGCACACTGTGTTTTCATATGCTGCTCTCAGCTTCAATATCATGAGAAGTGTGATCTTAGTCACATTACCAATGGAATTACTTTAGCACTAGGTCAGTAAACAGAATTATACCTGTAATGCACACTTCATTCTTAAATACCATTAGCACAATGAGTGTCAATATCACTGGCAGAAACAAATAGAAACATTTGACAACAAAATATTATAAGAATATAAAGGATGTCGTAACCGATATTCATTTCAAGCCCACCGACTCCCACAGCTACCTAGAATACTCCTCCTCCCACCCACCCTCCTGCAAAAATGCTATCCCCTATTCCCAATTCCTTCGCCTCCGCCGCATCTGCTCCCAGGATGAGGCATTCCACTCCCATACATCTCAGTTGTCCTTGTTTTTCAAGGACCGTAACTTCCCCCCCTCAGTGGTCGAGAACGCCCTCAACCGTGTCTCCCACATCTCCCGCAACTCATCCCTCACACCCCGTCCATGCAATAAGAACCAAAAAAGAATCCCCCTCGTCCTCACGTACCACCCCACCAACCTCCGGATCCAACGCATCATCCTCCGACACTTCCGCCATCTGCAATCCGACCCCACCACCAAAGACATCTTTCCCTCCCCACCCTTATCTGCTTTCCGGAGGGACAACTCTCTCCGTGACTCCCTTGTCCGCTCCACACTCCCCTCCAGCTCCACCACACCCAGCACTTTTCCCTGCAACCACAGGAAGTGCTACACCTGCCCCCATACCTCCTCCCTCACCCCCATCCCAGGCCCCAAGAAGACTTTCCACATCAAGCAGATGTTCACCTGCACATCTGCTAATGTGGTATACTGCATCCGCTGTACCCAGTGTGGCTTCCTCTACATCGGGGAAACCAAGCGGAGGCTCGGGGACCGCTTTGCAGAACACCTACGCTCGGTTCGCAATAAACAACTGCACCTCCCAGTCGTGAACCATTTCAACTCCCCCTCCCATTCCTCAGACGACATGTCCATCCTGGGCCTCCTGCAGTGCCACAACGATGCCACCCGAAGGTTGCAGGAACAGCAACTCATATTCCGTTTGGGAACCCTCCAGCCCAATGGTATCAATGTGGATTTCACAAGCTTCAAAATCTCCCCTCCCCCTACCGCATCCCAAAACCAGTCCAGCTCGTCCCTGCCTTCCTAACCTGTTCTTCCTCCCACCTATCCCCTCCTCCCACCTCAAGCCGCACCCCCATCTCCTACCGACTAACCTCATCCCGCCCCCTTGACCTGTCCGTCCTCCCTGGACTGACCTATCCCCTCCCTAACTCCCCACCTACACTCACCTTTATTGGCTCCATCCCCGCCTCTTCGACCTGTTTGTTTCCTCTCCACCTATCCTCTCCTCTATCCATCTTCTATCCGCCTCCCACTCTCTCCCTATTTATTTCAGAACCCCCTTCCCCTCCCCCTTTTCTGATGAAGGGTCTAGGCCCGAAACGTCAGCCTTTTTGCTCCTCTGATGCTGCTTGGCCTGCTGTGTTCATCCAGCGCTGCACCTTGTTGTCTCTAGGTGAAAGGTTATCAGGGTTAGGCGGGAATGTAGATTTGAGGTTTCATTCAGATACGCCACAATCTTATTTAATGGCAGAGCAGGCTCAAAGAGCTGAATTTCTTACTTTACTCCTAATTGTTACATATTTGTATTAACATACAGATAAATCATGACCTAATTGGGAGACCGAATGGTCTATTGTTGTTCCTTTATTCCTTCTTTCCTTTTGTACTTCCGTGAGTTAATACATTAATTATTTCCTTAAGTGAAAGAAAGAAATGGATGTTTTGAAATACCACTTCAGGGAGAGCATTATATGTATTTTTGATTTCCAATAGCTGATTTGCATTGAATGCACATTTTGACATTGAGGAATGTTTTTAATCTGAATCAGTGTTTAATCTCTGATCAAATCATCAATGAAACAAATGAACCTTAGGTCAAAACGGCAATAAACCAGGATGTGAATGATTCATTTGAATGACTAGAGCATACTTTATCTCATCACTATGCACCCATATACCACTCTATATTACTGTAGGTCAAAGTCACTGGGAGCACAAAGGCATTTTCTTTATTGAGCCAGTAATCAATGTACAATATTCAAAGCAAAAAAACAAGAAACATCATGAAAGTTTTCCTTTTCCATGATCAATTATTTGGAATGTTGCTGGTTCTGGTTGCATTTGTAGGTCAGAGAGATTAGACAAATTTGGAACCATAAAATTATCTTGCTAGTTTACACAAATTTGTGTACTTTCTAAACTGTGCTATGATCTTTATAATTTGAATATTCATATTTAGAGTTGAGCCAATGTGAATTAAACTCAAACTATACATGTTTGGGGCATATAATGGATGTCTAAGCCTCATATAATAGCAGATAATAAACATGCACCCAATATAACACAGAATGGATGCAGACAACAAAATCAGTGTCCAGGGCCTATGCTTGACATAACCTCTTTGCATATTCAAATAAAGGGCATAATACCTGTTTAAGAACCCCCAGCAACATTGGTTTGTTCTACGGTAACCAAAAATGTCTACATACAATGTAACAAGTGATTTAACGATTCTGTGAAGTAACCTTTTGAGGGACTGCTGCAGGCTGCCACCAAAAACGTGAGCTTTTGCCTGAAATATAGAGCCAGAAGCAGCAAGTGTGTTCCTCCAAGGCTACATTCAAACTACCCACGTCTGCCAGCCATGATTAGCCCCTCTCACTGATCAGTTACAATCAACCCAGATTGCTCCCTTCTCAGTCACAAGAACTACCCAGTTGCCACCTTACCTATTGCTCCTGTCCCAATAACTCCTGTCCCAACTGATCATCTCAAAGGTTTACCTGACAACTGCTGTTGTCAAAGCAAAGGTCTCTTCAAAAATCAGCCTGGAAACACCTGTACTATTAACAACTGGTTTATTCACAGGGAGTGATGAATCTGAATATTAGATGCACATTAGTCTGGTTCAGTTAGGTGCAAGGAACATTAAGCACCACAAAAAGGTGTTGAGCGTTCACAGGACAACAATCTTGCTTGTGTGGTGTCTGTATTGAAGTGGCTGTAGGATAGATGTCTGCATGCCTCATTTTGGAGGTCATACGACAACGGAATCCAGGATGCACGTTAGTAGAGTACTGCATTTCTGTCCCCTCTGTTATACAAAGAAACAAGAATTGCATGCATTTTCATATACACTGTGAGTTACTCAAGGTACCTACAACGCACACAATCGTTCTCAGCATTAGCAGTTCATTATTTTCATCAGTCAGTGCATGTGCATGGCACACAGCCTTTAAAAAGAATGCTAGTCTCTTAATTTTTTGTTTTTACTTGCTCATCTGGATGATGTTCCTTCTCCGGGGATTGTTGTTCCCATCTCATTTATTGTTGCTGTGTATTTTATAATGTTTCACCTCTGGCAATGCTGTCACTAGCTGCTTGATTCAAATGAACACTGCTTCTCATTCTTTCCCCCAGCACCACTACATATCTTTGGCAATGAGGTGGCATAGGGGTTCACAGTCTATGCCAGTTGGGTAAGAAGTTTGTTAAATAGTTAACAATTACGAAAAATCATTACATTATTTTTACATTTGGTGGTCACTATAGTGATGCTATATCTCTCACCTTTTCGGAATTATAGCAAAGAAAGACTTTTTTTGTTGTCAGTACATAACCAATCTATACTTGTCTCAGGTATCTATCAGGTGTACAAAGATGTTGATCATGGTCAGCAATAGCTTTTTCCATTGAGTCTATACAAACATAAACTAGCAGATCATCCAATATAGTGACTGGCAAGATCATGAATTAGTTTTCTGTTTTCAAAGTTGTCTAGAACCATGGGAGTGCCAAACAGTATGTGCAACGGGGAGGCAATGGCCTAGTGGCGTTATCGCTGGACTGTTAATCCAGAGACCCGGATAATGTTCTGGGGACCAGAGTTCAAATCCCGCCATGGCAGATGGTGGAATTTGAATTCAATAAATATCTGGAATTACGAATCTACTGATGACCATGAATCCATTGCTGATTGTCAGGAGGAAACCCATCTGGTTCACTAATGTCCTTTAGGGAAGGAAACTGCCTTTACCTGCTCTGGCCTACATGTGGCTCCAGACCCACAGCAATGCAGTTGATTCTTAACTGTCCTCTAGGCAATTAGGGATGGGCAATAAATGCTGCCTAGCCAGCGATGCCCTAATCCCATGAAAGAATAAAGAATGCAAAATTATCTTCCTACAGGCACACAGAGTGGAGTTACAAAGCTGTTACTTTCATCCAGCACCCATTCTTCAAATCTAAGGTAGTGAAGACTTTGCAAATTGTAGGTAACTTCCTTCAATGATTACTTGGCAGCAGTAGTCTTCAGAACTTTATTTCAATCCTTTGGGTTGACGCATATCTTAACATGTCAGATTGTTTCACAACCAGCGTGTTGTTATTCCATTCTAAAAGAGTTGCCCTTTCTTTTCCAGCTGTTCTACTTTGTCTTTCAAACTGTCTTTGAGGAAAGCTGCAGCGCTCGTCAGGAGTTGCTGAATTGGTCTTACACGCTCATCTGCTTCAAGATGATTGTGTCCTAAAGGAGACATCCTAAACCTGTAAACACATTGCTGTAGTTTTCACAGGTCTATTCCATAGTGAATGCAGTATCCCTGCTTTGAGATGTTTCTGAGAACTGGCTGTTTGACAATTCTTCCTTGCCAAACAAAATAATTTGCGAAGTATTTTCTTGTACTGTTAAAATGTTCTGATACTACAAGGTAAATGACAGTCATGGGAGAAAATTATATCTGAATATCTCCCTTGTTTTCAATTTATTATTATTTTCAAAGTGCTGTATAGTGTCTGTAGCAATCTGTCATATATATTGTTAAAAATTGTTCAAAGTATTTTTAAGGATTTCTCAGACAACAATAGACATGGAGCAAATTGTGTTTCTGTTAAGTCCATATTGATAATAGTGACTGTTGGATGGGTCAATAATATTTCTATATATGGGGCAGTCATAGAATTCCCTACAGTGTGGAAGCAGGCCTTTCAGCACATTGAGTCCACACCAGCCCCTCTGAAGACCATTCAACCCATCACTTCCTTGACATTTGTCAATATTCTCCCATTAATTGCATATTCCTTTGCCTTGTTTGACCATCACTTATACATCACTGAGTTCCATTTCATAGAACCCCTGCAACGTGGAGCCCATTGAGTCCACACCGACCTTCCAAAGGTTATCCAACCAGACCCAACTCCCATCCCTGTAACCCTGCATTTCCCATGGCTAATCCACCTACCCTGCAATCCCTGGACACAATGGGCAATTTAGCATGGCCAGTCCACCTAAATTGCACATCTTTGGACAGTAGGAGTAAACTTGGCACCTGGAGGAAACCCACGCAGACACCAAGAGAATGTGCAAACTCCACGCAGACAGTTACCCAAGGGTGGAATCGAACCTGGGTCCCTAGCATTGTGAGGCAGAAGTACTAACGACTGAACCACCATGCTGCACCATATTTGCCATCTTTCTGCCCATCTGACCAGTCTATTGGTACCTTTCTTCAGTTAACCTCTTTGCAATCAACCGCATGACTGATTTTTTTGCATCGTCTACAATCTTCTTGATCATGCTCCCTTACATCCAAATCATTTAAGACATATGACAAAAAAATGGTACCCAATACTGAATCAGTACTGAGATTAAATTGTTTGGCCTGTAATTTTTCATTCTTCCCTCACTCCTTTTTTTTTAAGAAGTCTTCCAATCCTCTGGCATAACACAAGGGAGGACAGGAAAATGACAGTCAGCACTTCTACTGTTTCTTCCTTGGAATCTTAACATCTTAATCTCTGCCACCCAGGTGGATAGAGTTGTTAAGAAGGCGTATGGTGTGTTAGCTTTCATCAATAGAGGAATTGAGTTCAAGAGCTGTGAAGTTATGCTCCAGCTATACAAAAGCCTTGTTCGGCCACATCTGGAGTATTGTTTCCAGTTCTGGTCGCCTCATTACAGGAAAGATGTGGAAGTGTTGGAAAAGATGCAGAGGAGATTTACCAGGATGTTGCCTGGAATAGAGGAAAGGTCTCATGAGGAAAGGTTGAGAGAGCTCGGGCTTCTATCTTTAGAACTACGAAGGATGAGAGGTGATTTGATAGAGGTGTACAAAATGATCAGAGGTATAGACAGAGTAGACAGCCAGAGACTTTTTCCCAGGGTGGAGGTAGTTGTTATGAGGGGGCATAGTTTTAAAGTAAGTGGAGGTAGATATAGGGGAGACATCAGAGGTAGGTTCTTTACTCAGAGAGTGGTCGGAGCGTGGAATGCATTGCCGGAGAGGGTCGTGGAGTCGGCCTCATTAGGGGCATTTGAGCGGCTATTAGATAGGCATATGGATGATAGTATAAGGTAGAGGTGGAGGTTAGATAGACTTTAGGTTTAGGGTAAAAGTTTGGCACAACATCGTGGGCCAAAGGGCCTATACTGCACTGTACTGTTCTATGTTCTATGTTCGAAGAGCATGTATTGCATTTCATCTGTATCTGGTGGTTTAACCACTTTCTAGTATGTTTATTTTATTAACATTTCTTTTCTTATGTTTATCACATTCAATACTTCACACTCCTCATCAACTACAATATCTGCATCATCCGCCTCTTTTATGAATACAGATGCAAAGTGTCAATTAAGAAATGAGAACATATTCTATCTACTCTGTTCTGTCCAGATGACTGTGGACAGCATAATGGCTTAATGGTTAGCGCTGTTGTCTCACAGTGTCAGACACCCACATTTGATTCCATCCTAGGATGACTGTCTGTGTGGAGTTTGCACATTCTCCCTGTGTCTGTGCGGATTTCCTTCGGGTCTCATGTTACCTCCCACAGTCCAAAGATGTGCAGGTTAGGTAGATTGGCCACGCCAATGGAATGAATGTCCACAGACCCCTGAAGGTAGTAGGGCAGGTTGAGGAATTGATAAGACAGCATATTAAATCCTTTCCTTTATTAACCATAGCACAGAATATAAGTGGATGGAGGTTATACTGGAACTAGAAATAATTAGACCGCAACTTGAGTACTGTGTGCCACCTGGCCGCGTCATTTTAGAATAGATGAAACTGCACTAAAGAGGATACAGAGGAGAGTTACAAGAATTTTGGTGGGACTTGGAAAAATGCAGCTATAAGAAAATCTAAGGTAGGCTGAAGTTATTCTCATTGGAACAGAGGAGGCTGAGGGCAAATTTGATTGTGATGTATAGAATTGTGAGGAACTTTGATAAACTGAATTGGAAGGACTTATGTACCTTAGCAGAGGATACAGTGACTTTTAAAGAATTAATTCACAGGATGTTGGCAACATTGGCTAGGCCAGAATTTATTGCCCATTCCTTAATGTCCCAGACAGCAGCTAAGAGCGAACCACATTGCGGTGGGTCTGGAGTCACAATGTAAACCAGACCAGGTAAGGATGGCAGTTTCCTTCCCGAAAGGGTATTAGTGAATCAGATAGGTTTTTGCAGCAATTGATAACAGCTTCATGGTCATCATTAAACTCTTATTTCCAGGTTTGTTCTTAAATTCAAATTCCAACATCTGCCATTTTCAGGATTTAAACCCAGGTCCCCCAAAAACTACCCAGATCTCTGAGTTAATATTCCCAACAATAATATCACTAGGCCATCATCTATCTATACCAGTAGGTCAGATGCCATGGATTTAAAACAAGTGGGAGAATACTAGAGGGAAGAAGAGCATTTTTTTTTTCACCTGGACAGTGGTATGTATCTGAAACTCACTGTCTGAACACTTAGAAGAAGCAGGAACTCTCAAACTATTTAAAACGTGTTGGGATATGAACCTCAAGCTCTGTAACATGCAGGCAATGAATCAAATGCTGGATAGTCAGATTAGAATGGAGTTTTTGACGCAGATAAACATCATGGGTTTAGTGACCTCTTTCTCTGCCTTATACTTTCTATGATTCTAAACTCTCTATGTGGATGGAGAGAGATCCAGAGGACAAAGCTTTAAGGTAATTGGGAACAGAAACAATTGGAATCTAAGAGAAACCTTTATGCAGCAAGTAATTAGGATGTGGAATGTATTGCTAGAGAGCATGGAAGAGGCAAACTCAATTCATGCATTCAAAAGTGAAATGGATATTTGAAAAAGGGAAAAGCTGCTGAACAAAAGAGGAAAACCACACGGGGGATAAAAACAAGATGTGTGTTGAGGTGATGGACTGCCACTTAATTTACAGTTTCATCTGATTTCAGGTTAAAAATCGAGAAGAATCCAGAGTGGTACTGATATAACAAATGGCCTCATTCTGTGCTGTAACCATCCTTCAATAATATGAAAACATGTGTCCTTTTATGAAAATCAGAAAGTCCCAGCATGTCACTTGTAGAATTCTATTTTATTATGGTGAGTTTTTGATTAACATGAAGCACTGAACTTTACAGGAATGGGCTTCAGGGCATTTTACACCAAATATGATTAGACATGTGGTGGGCTCTGGGATTCTTTATTTTTCTGGTATGATATTGCATTTTCTGTCTGTTTGTTGAGTACAAAAATACAAGTGAATGATGATGGAAATCTGAAATAAAAATTGAATTGCTAGAAATGCACAGCAGGGCTTTATAAACTTTAAAAAATAAAAAAAAACTTACTGATCTGGAGGGGCTCTTCATGTTTATTTACAGACTGATAAACTCATCACCTGATTCTTTACCAATGTAGTTAAGCATAGGCCTACGTTAGAAGTCTCTTCCTACTTCATGAATTTCTTAAGTCTTATCAGATATGTTCCTGCTTGGTCTTTCCAGGTCTATTAGCTAATGCCTATAGTCACTTAAAACTAAAACTTAACTTTATATTTCAAATGTTGCCCTGTTGTGATTTCCAAACTGAAAAGCCAATTATCAAAATTAAAAATGACATTGTATATGACTGTGACCATGATAAACTACCTCTCTTTGTCCTTCTGAACTTGCCTGCAGTTTTTGATAAAGTTTTCCAATCTCTGACACTTAGTAACTGTCAATGTTAAACAAGACTGTACATAACCTTGGTGTTGCATTTTACCATGAGATGAGTTACTGGCTGCAAATCTGCTTCTTCATTTAGACTGCTTATTTCCACATCTATAACATTGGTCATCTCTGACTTGCAACTGTGGGTGAAGCCCTCATCTATGTCTTTGTTATCCTAAATCTGATTATTCCTGTGTCATCCTGGTTGGCTTCCTTTCATCCAGCTTCCATAAACCAAAGGAAGCTCAAACCTCTGCTGCTATATGCTAACTCTGCGCAAGTGCTCAGCAATTATCAACCATACCCGCTGATCTACATTTCCAGACCATCAATACCTCAATTTTAAAATCATTTTTGTCTTCAAATCTCTTCATAACCTTACTCTTCCCTATTCCTGTTAACTCCTATAGTCCTACAATGTTCCAAGAGCTCTGATCTCCTCCAATTCTGGCCTCTTGTGCGATCTCAAATTGAAATCCTCCTCCATTGTGGCTGTATCTTCACCTGTCTAGGCTCTAAGTTCCACAATTTATCCCCTAAACCTCAGCACTTACATCTTTCTTTGGAATGTTCCTAAAGACATACTTGGACCTAGCAAACACTACTAAGCAGCAGAGGCATACTGGACTTACAAAAATAGTTTGCCTCCTTAAGATATGTATTTTTAGAATCAAATGATGTAAAATACATTCTATTACTACTTTAATCACATTGGCTAACTCAAGAGTCTTGGACTTTGATTTGAGATAAATTGACTAAAAATGAGCTCAGACACTTTAACACAGCCAAAGTCATTTAAGCTGAAAGTAGTCAAACTCAACAGGAATTTATGAAGAAATGTCTAAACATGATAAAAGAATGATTGTTTGCATGCAAATAGGCAACAATTTCAACAGCTCCTCACATGGCTCAATGTCAAATTTTCGTTGATAAAGCCTTTCATATTAAAAGGACACATGTATATTCAAGTTGTTATTGTATTTAGAAATGCTTTTCAAGAGAAGATAATAGCATCATGATAATATCACCAGGCTAGTAATCCAATGGCCCAGGCTAATGTTCCTGGGATATAGGTTCAAATCCCACCACAGCAGCTGGTACAGTTCAAATTCAGTCATAAATCTGGAATTGAAGGCTAGTCTCATGGTGACCATGAAATTATCATCAATCATTGTAAAAACCCACTTGGTTCACTGGTATCCTTTAGGGAAAGAAATTTACCTTCATTATCTGCTCTAATCTACATATGACTCCAAATCCATATCAATGAAGTTGAGTATTAACTGCCCTCTGAAATGGAAAATGACTCAGTTCAAGGATAATTAGAGACCTTGTCAGCATCAGCCACATCCTGTGAAATGATTTTAAAAAACACATCTTTCAGAGGTAATGAGGCTCATCATAATAAATCGAAGTCCGTACTTTTAAAAAATTCAACACCTATATGCAGTGGAGGCATCATGGATCTTACAAAATAAATTTACCTACTTAAGATACGCATTTTTGGAATGAGTTATGTCAAAATGATGTAAAATACATGCTATTACTACTTTAATCACGTTGACTAACTCAAGAGTTTTGGAGATAACAAGGTGTAGAGCTGGATGAACACAGTAGGCCAAGCAGCATCAGAGGAGCAGGAAAGCTGAGATTTTGGGTCTGGACCCTTCTTCAGAAATAAGATTTGATTCTTCAGATTTCTGAAGAAGGGTCCAGACCAGAAATGTCAGCTTTCCTGCTTCTCTGATGCTGCTTGGCCTGTTATGTTCATCCAGCTCGACACCTTGTTATCTCAGATTCTCCAGCATCGGCAGTTCCTACTATCTCTCAAGAGTTTTGGACTTTGGTTTGAAATAAAACAATTAAAAATGAGCTGGAACACTTTAAGATAACCAAAGTCATTTAACCTAAAAGTAATCAAACTCAGTTGGAATTTATAAAGAAATGTGTAAACATGGCAAAAGAATGATTGTTGCTTGCAAATGACCCATAATTGGCTACCACGTTAAAACTGTTGACAACACTCTGAAAGGCTATCCAAGGGCAATTACCAGGTCATTAATTTTCATTGTGTGGAATATAGACTTCAGACTGACATCTTCAGAATGGACCTTCCGAACTTTAGGTATTGCCAGAGAAAAGACAGCCTTCCAAAATTCTTTATGTAAAGGGAAGGACTGAACCTCACCAAACATTCAAAGGACAACTAGGGAACTGTTTGTAAAACAAAATTGTTTCCATTACGGGTCAACAGCCAATATGCACACATTAAAAGGCACTCCTGTGATAAGCCATGATTATAAGCTTGTGGTAGAAGTAAAGTCACAATAGGTTTACCATACTATAGGGCTGTTCTCTCAGTAGAGTGAGAAACAACTGCTACTGGTTTAACCTAAAGCTCACCCACACCTGAGGCAAGGGGAGAGGTTGAGAAAGGAAGCTTTTCATGATAATTTTAGCCAGTGTGGGAATTGAACGTATGCTGTTGGTATCATTCTGCATTGCAAACCCTCTACCCAGCAAACTGAGCTAACCAAACCCCAGCTTGTGGTATTGCTACAGAACGATAGTAACATCAAGGTGGCCTACAGAATGGAATAACAACATTTCTCTCACTCTGCAGTTCTCAAGTTGGGACATTATCTCTGTTCCAGGTTAAAGTACATCATAGAGATAACAAAATAAAATCCAGTGCAGTAGCACCCGCTCTGGGAAAGTGGCAGATTGCAGTCTCCTTAAAAACAACCAGCTTCACAAAACCCAACAGAATTTCAAGGTCCAAATTGGAACATGTAATTCTTTCACTTAGCAACTATATTCTTTTCAATTCGACCCTTTCTCACTCTATAATCTGGCTTGTTTGTTTTAATTTGGAATGGATTTTACTGATTAAGCCTTTTAGTGAGCGAGTTTACAAGAAAACTAACTCCTTAATTTTGATTAACTCCAGAGATCTGTTTATTTTGGTTTTTCATAGCTTTGCAAAGGATCAAATACATATTGAATAGAGAAAAACATCTTTTTAAAAATTCAAAACTCTGTTCTACCAACCTTAGCAGTGAAAAGGGAGGAATTTATTTGCCATTCATAACTAGTAGAGGTTTTCAATGATGGGAGTGAGGTGTGAAGATCATTTCTAATTATACCCAAATTATGTAGGAATTTTCTCATTGCTTATCTATATCTTCCAGGACATTGCATTCCTGGGAAAGTGACAGAGATTACTGTGTGCATTATTTTTATCTTGACAATATAGATCTGTTTTGAATAAACTCTGCTGGTTTTTACTTCCCCATTTTTGATGGGTATGCACTCCTACTTTTATTAAGCACTTTAGGGTATTCCACTTTTAAAGGTTCAAAAAGCTTTTTTTTGATTAAACAAACTTCTTGATATCATATACTGAGATCTCATTTGATTTGACTGTAATTATGGGGAGAGTTTCCTGCAAGAATGATAAAGGGACAGGAAGATGTCACCAGGTCTCTTTTCATTCACAATCGATCCATGGCTAGCGCACGTTAGGTGGATTAGCCATGGGAAATGCAGGATTACAGGAATGGGGTAGGGG
The DNA here is from genome assembly GCF_021869965.1 of Rhincodon typus. Taxonomy (NCBI): domain Eukaryota; kingdom Metazoa; phylum Chordata; class Chondrichthyes; order Orectolobiformes; family Rhincodontidae; genus Rhincodon; species Rhincodon typus. The sequence continues at coordinate 34,844,583 of NC_063341.1, read as the reverse complement.
GTTGGGTCTGGGTGGGATGCTCTTCAGATGGTTGGTGTGGACTCGATGGGCCAAATGGCCTGCTTCCACATTTAGGGGTTCTATGAAGTCATGGAAGTAAATATGTAAGAGGCTACAGGAAGCTCATCACTTTACGAACATAAAATACTTTTAGTTCAGCAAAGTGGAGGGCATGTATCTATTACATAACAATTGTAAAAAAAAAATTGAATTCAGCAATGTTTGAATTCATTTAATCTGAAATTTTAGATCAATCATTTATTTTGGACTATGTAGCTATTTTATTGCAGTTGCAGTTCATATTGGTGGCAGAGGTGTTTTCGATACTGACCATTGTAGTGGTGTTGGCGGTAACTGTTGTTCTGCTACTGACAGTGAGGCAAATAACGCTAATGCCTCACTGTTGTTACTGATGATTTTTCATAAGCCACTTCAAAAACAGAAATGAGATGTTGATGGTGAGTCTGACTGCGTCAAAGTGAAACCTGCTGCTCTGTTGGAGCAAGTTAAATGTGGGATTTTGTTCTTCTTTACTCACATATTTTTGCCTTTTAATTTTAAATGTTTCCCATCTTTCATTTCTAATTACATTTCCAAATCTGTGTCAACGCCAGAGCAAAGATGTCATTTGGGAACATGTCTAACAGGAACATGGTATTAAGCCGATTTTTGTGATTTTGACAACTCACGCGAAGTGTTACCACTGGGTGGGTTGGATTTAAATTTGAGTCCCAGTCTTTTAACCTACATGTTGTTCAATAAAACCAGAATTCCTGAATTTAAATCTGATTTGTAGAAAAAAATCAAGTCGCATGTTTCTGGTTTCAGTATGTGAATTATAATCTGGCAAGGCCAAATGGTCATCCTTCTGTGAAACTGCCTAGTTTGATTCCTTTTATTTCAGCAGATCAAAAATCGACCAGCTCAGTAAAGAAAGGGTGATCTGTTGCATTCAGTTGTCTCACAGCAGTGTTGAAAATCTACCGTGAGGTGTGATAAACAGAATTTTTACATGAAATGGCACTTTGGCAGGCATCATTAAACAACATTGCATTACCAGATCTGACAGAAGAGAAAAGTAACATATGAAACCTTCCTTGCCAGGAAGTAACATCAACAACTTGCCTGGCATGTTTAGATGAGCAAAACTCAGCATTTGGATAGACGTCAAAGCATTCTCAAAGACTGCCTCAGTTGGATAACTTAAAAAACCAAAGACAGGATTGGTTCAGGCAGCACAAGGGTACTCTGCAAAGTGGTTGATATGAAGCAAGCAAGAAGTTGCTGTAGGGATGAGTTGAATTATGAAAACAGACAGAAAAGGGATGCTAATTTTCAAGTGGTTTAAGGTTGTTCAAAATGACAAAGTTCTCTATTTTACTGCCAGCCTGATCATTAGTCAATTTGATTTTACTTGAAATGGTCCAGACAGTTGCTGAGACTGAAAATGTAACAGCGAATTTAAACGGCCATTCCCATGCACAGAAGAAATGCTGTGTAGGACAGCATAGTGAATAGCCAGTAAATTATACGTTTCATATCTGTAATTCTTGCATAAGCTAATTCATCTGAAGGGGTGAATGTTCATGTTACATTAACACCACTCATTCTACTGATGTCACTCAGTATGTGGGTGGAGTAGGGGACTGAATTACCCTTAAGTTTGGAAAAGGGCTTACCAAGTGAGATTCTTGGTGTATGGTCCACCATAGCACTCAGAAACTTTTCTCATGCAATTTTCATAGAATCATAGAATCCATTTTGTGTGGATTGTGTGCCATTCGGCCCATCAAGCCCCACCAACCCTCCAAAGAGCATCCCACCCAAATCCACCAACCACACCCCCTCCTCCCCCACCTATCCTTGTAACCCTGCATTTCTGATAGCCAACACACCTTGCCCGCACATATTTGGACAGTGGGAGGAAACCAGAGCGCCAGCTCTTCAAATTATTAATTATTCAACTAGCCCCCACAAGGCAATTTTCATCGAATCATGTAGTAGGACAGACAGAAGTGCTTGCCGCTTCCAGGACTCTGCAATGATCTTGCCATTGACATCAGCTTTAAACCCCAGTTTCACACACATCAGACACTGCCAAGCAGGGCACTACCCTTCACACTGTGGTCCTGCATGGAGAATTCCCAAGGAAATGGAAAAGAAAGGCAAGTTTGCCCCTCAGAAAAATCGACAGGCACTTGGAGGTATTGGTGGATATGGTGGTGAAAACGAGAGCAGTGCTTTTTCTTGCTGATCAGTGAAAGAGAGTGTGTCACCAAGCTGAGCCAGCAGTTTTGTCCGTGCAGAGGCCCAGGTGGAACACAATGCCCAGCATGCAGGATCAACATCGATGATATTCTGCCCTTTCAAAAGGAAGTGCCACCAGCTTCTTGCTGATATTTCACACTCACCAGGCTACCACATATCTAACTCTGCTACTGGACACAGCTCTCAACAAGGCTCATGGATAACAACTATCATTACTATATACATTATGGCCACTCAAGAACAATCAACTACCTCAGCCACCCACACTACTTATCCATTCTACTCTCTTCTGCTTTCTACTTACCACTGGAGACATCCCACCATCTCTCCAGCACCATGACCATCAACTGTCCAATCCACTTCCACAGTGCTCAATCCCTCTTTTTGTCTTATTATTGAAAACAAAAATGTTTCATTAGTAGACTGAAGGTGAAGACCAGTGGTGGGCATAAGGCACCTTACCCACCAGCTGAGGAAAAGATATTAAATTTAGAATGGGAAAAGAGCTCAATCCCTCATGCAAGGATGTGGAGATACCCAATGGCAAACACCTATTATGTTGCGTTGTTCTCCCGTAACCACCGTCATTAACCAATTTCTAATCTGCACAATTTTTATCCTCTTACTTTTTGAATTTGCTCTCTTCTCTTATGCAAGCACTTGCAATACATTAAGAACCTATGCCTTGAAGATCCATCTCCACCGAAAAAGGAAGACCTCACTGAATCCTCAGAGTGTGCACTGACAAGGCTCTCATCTGCATCCCGCACCAGCTCAGAGACCTCCACCTCGATGGGTACTTTTTCCAATTTAGACTCAGGAGCATGATCCGGTGAGTGCATCACTGACTCATCTCAGTAGTTGTTCGAGGAAGAAACGGCCCAGGTTTCTGGCACTCAGGAGACTGCCAGAGACCTGACACATTCCCAGTACTAGACAGATGATGACCCAATTGACTTGGTCAAGAATGACTTCATAAAAATGCACAGACTGGCATAGGGGCAGCAGACAGGTTTGTCAGTGACCCTCGGTAAACTGGATTGGAATGGAGGAGGCCAATATTTGTCAGTCCCATGCTGGGTCTGGCATGCATGCGTTTGGCTATCTTCATGGAAACGTCAGTGACCACCAGTGAGCCAGATCCGGCACACTCAGTGCCTGTTGCATAAGTACCTGGACCAGCACTGCATTGCTTTAGCCATGTGCTCAGCATCAATGACACAGTGATGGTGGGGGGGGGGCAAGGGACTCTCTTCAGGTGCCTCTCTAAACCACACAGAGACAGGGTACTGCCAGCAAGTACCCAAGGGGAAGGGGAAGGGGAGGCACTCACAGGGAGGCGTGGCACTCACAGGGCAGGGGGGAACCACAGGGAAAGAAGGCACCCACAGGGCCCTTCAGAAGCTTCTTCTCAAGACACCCGGAGATGCTCAGACTCTCTGCCAAGGCCTTCCCAAGTCCTACCTGAGGCGGGTGAGCCTGAATCTGCGAAAAACATTTACCAGGCTCTGGCATTCTAGCCCCAAACACCCCCAGGTGTGACCACTCAGGTCTACCAGGCCAACAGGGCCAATTACAGAGCAGGCTGCCTCCTCCCCAGCAGTCAAAGTCAGACATATTGATAGGGAAAGGGAGAAATAAATTTACTGAGGGCATAGCAATGTTTCATGCACTTACATTCTTAGAATATCTGCTCAAGAGTCTTGGTGAATGTTGAAAGTGGTGAATGCACATCCATGTCAGATGAGCAGCCTTTTCAGGCATCGCAGGGTGAAAGAAGTTGTAATAGCGAAGTATTGCTCATCTACAACAAGCAACCAAGTCCTTCACTGAGATACCATCAGACATCATCGATCCAAAAGACCGTTACACATAGGAAGAGAAGTAGGCCACTCAACCTACTTCTACTATTCAATATGGTCGCCTCACATTCTTCTAAATTCCAATGAGTTCAGACCCCATCTACTTAACCTCTGCTCATGAGACATTCCCTCTATACCTGGTATCACCTCAGTGAAGCCACAAGACTGCCATGTGTCTTTCCTTACATTAGTGACGCAAAACTGTTCACAGTATTACAGTTGCAGTCTGACTAATGCCTGATCCTTGAACTGTGACATTGATAACTGTAGCTAAGGTGTTGCACTTTAATAGCGACATCGATGAAGCTAAATGAAATGTGCAGGGATTGTGGTAAGACATGGTATGTACTTATCTTTCAAACTTACCACCATGTGAATGAAAATATAGAATCAGTGATGATTCCACACATTTCTAGAAGGAAATGGTCATTCTATCAGCTTTCCAAGGGAGTGTACTGCCATTCAATGCTGGGAGATGCACAATGGACAGTACACAGATCCCTCTCCCACATGTTACAATGATGGGTAAGAACGCCAAAAATATGACAGGCAGTTTTAGCTCTCCATTCCCAAATGTAATTCTTTTTCAAAAAGGAAGTGCAACAAACAAAATAACCACAGGTACAAATTCAGTAGTTGGTTGGCACAAATTCTGTGTGGGACCAATGGAATGGAACACTAAAGGAGTGAGAGAAATGTCAAATACAAAGAGAAAGCAACTTGGATTAATGAAGAGGTGATGACCCATGCTCAACAGCAAGCCACTCAACATCCACACCCTGCCCCCACCCCCCCCACCCCAGTACATTACACCCAAAACTACAGGTACATTTTGTGTTTTTCCCTTTGAAGAATATATTAGGAAGGGGAATTTAAAAAGCCATTTTCAACAAACCACAGGCATAAAAATCCAGGCAAGCTGTAATAGTGATGGCCATCCATTTCTTCAAAGTACAATTGCTCTCCACGGTTCAGTTCGGGACATAATTAGTTTGGACTGTTTCTGAGTGACAGAAAATGATAGCATGGCCTATAAATCTTGCGTCTCATTTTTCTCCTGCATCTCCCTAGTGGATTTTCAGCAGCTGATTCTCTGTCGGAAGGCTATGCAGCACCTGTTGGTGCTTGCTGGTGAAGTTGTCATTGTTGTCTCCTTCTACACTGTCTTCTCATATGATCTAGGTCACAAATACATAAGCCTCAGCATCATGTCAGATGTGAGAGCAAATAACCTCCAGGGAATGTCAGAATTTCATTTAACTTATCCTGAGCTCTCCAATCAATCAATCACAATGAAGCGTCATGTTATGACCTATGTGTGAAACTGCAGGAGGTGGGGGAGATACTAAACAAGTATTTTGCATCCGTGTTTACTGTGGAAGAGGATATGGAAGATACAGAATGTGGGTAAATAAATAGATACATTTTGAAAAATGCCCATATTACAGAGGAGGTGGTGCTGGACATCTTAACACACATAAAGGTGGATAGATCCCCAGGGCCTGATCAGGTGTACCCTAGAACTCTGTGGGAAGCGAGGGAAGTGATTGCTGGGGTCCTTGCTGAGATATTTGTATCATCAATAGCCACAGGTGAGGTGCTGGAAAGCTGGAGGTTGGTAAACATGGTGCCACTGTTTAAGAAAGGTGGTAAAGAAAAGCCAGGGAACTATAGACTGGTGAGCCTGACATCAGTGATAGGCAAGTTGTTGGAGGGAATACTGAGGGACAGGATTTACATGTATTTAGAAAGGCAAGGACTGATTAGGGATATTCAACATGATTTTGTGTGTGGGACAGTGTGTCTCACTTTCGAACAAGTAACAAAGAGGATTGATGAAGGTAGAGCAGTGGACGTGATCTATATAGACTTCATTACGGTGTTCGACAAGGTCCTTATTAGTAGATGGTTAGCAAGGTTAGATCACATGGAATACAGGAGGAACTACCCATTTGTATACAAAATTTGTCAGAAGGTAGGAAACAGAGTGTGGTGGTGGAAGATTGCTTTTCAGACTGGATGCCTGTGACCAGCGGTGTGCCACAAGGATTGGTGCTGGGTCCACTGCTTTTCGTCATGCATATAAATGATTTGGATGTGAACATATAGTTCGTAAGTTTGCTGATGTCACCAAATTGGAGGTGTAGAGGACAACAAAGCAGGATATCTCAGAGTACAATGGGATCTTGATCAGATGAGCAAATAGAACGAGGAGCGGCAGATGGAATTTAATTTAGATAAATGGGAGGTGCTTCATTTTGGAAAGGCAAATCAGGGCAGAATTTATACACTTTATGGTAAGGTCCTGGGAGTGTTGCTGAACAAAGAGACCTTGGAGTGCAGGTCCATAGTTCCTTGAAAGTAGAGTTGCAGGTAGATAGGATAGTGAAGAAGGCGTTTGGTACACTTGCCTTTATTGGTCAGTGCATTGAGTATAGGAGTTGGGAGGTCATGTTGTGGCTGTACGAGACATTGTTTAGGCCACTTCTGGAATACTGTGTGCAATTCTGGTCTCCTTGCTATAGGAAAGATGTTGTGAAACTTGAAAGGTTTCAGAAAAGGATTGGTGGGGTTTGAGCTATAGGGAGAGGCTGAATATGCTGGACCTATTTTCCCTGGAGCGTTGGATGCTGAGGGGTGACCTTATAGAGGTTTATAAAATCATGAGAAGCATGGATAGGGTGAATAGACAAAGTCTTTTCCCTGGGGTGGGGGAGTCCAAAACTAGAGAGCATAGGTTTAAGGTGAAAGGGGAAAGGTTTAAAAGTGACGTAAGGGGCAAAATTCTCACACGGAGGGTGGTGTTTGTAAGGAGTGAGTTGCCAGAGGAAGTGGTGGAGGCTGGTACAATTACAACATTTAAAAGGCATTTGGGTGGTATATGGATAGAAAGAGTTTAGAGGGATATGGGCCAAATGCTGGCAAATGGGACTAGATTTATTTAGGATACTTTGTCAGCATGGATGAGTTGGACCAAAGGGTCTGTTTCCATGCTGTACAGCTCTATGACTCTATGATCTGAGTATGCAATGGAATCTTCACAAGGAGGTCAATGTCGTGCATTGATAAAAGAGTTCTGAGAAATGTATACTGCGTAACCAAAACATTCATGTTACATTGGGGAAGTAGGATTTTGGCAGGAAGCCACCAAGTTAGCCTCATTCCCCATCCACAAAAAGGCAGCCCTGAATATCACAGACTATGTCTTTAATTCGTTACAGCTCAGTGTGCAAATGCAGCAACTCCGAAGATTTGTCTTCTTGTGTTAACAATGAAATGTGTTTTGGAAATGCTAAGTCCAGGTGATGCTTTTAAGTTAATGTCTGATTACATTTCCTTAGCTGACCTGACAAGGATGCAATTAGTAAAAACCATGTAATAGTCATATTGCTGGAGGCCAGAATTTGTACTGTTCATTCATGGATAATTAATGATCTACCGATGAAGTATACTTAATTCTAGATGGGTGGCATTACTGAATCAGTGGATACAAGATTAATGCAAATGCTCCTGGCAGGGCCTCGCATTCAAACAATTTTACTCCCCCACAACCCAGCAGGGTAAACCTACACTGCATGCAGCGGCAGGAATTTTGTACAGCTGTGTCGTTGACTTTCCATCAAAGATGGCAAGTATTCAACTTTGTATTCTCGTGAGTGATTTGCATGTTTTGTCCAAGGTACAGTATGATACCCTTATCCTCCATGTTCTGCTTCTTTTTGTGTTGCTGTCCCTGTGTCCCTGATAACCTTTCAGCAGCCTCCCCATTTCGGTTCAGCCTCTTTGCATAACCGTTCATGGTGCCAAGTTTATCCAAGAGTCCACGTTTTTGCAATTGGCCAAGCCCTCATGGGCCATGGCCTCATTCTCCCCATGTAGAGACCAGAGAGATAATGACTTGTGGAATGCCTCTACTGAAGCTCCCTGATACCTGCTATGATGAAATGGTGCTCTCATTTCTCTCTATCTTGAATTATCCCCTCAATGACTCAGTGCAATGAAGCCCATCTCCAGACTTAAGTTTTCCACTTTTCCCAATCACTGGACTGCAAAGACCCTGGCTCTGGTGAAACCTGACTGAACATGAACAAGCCTCTGGCCTGTAATCAGACAAGCCCTTTGACTGATTGTGGTTGTATCCTCAACTGACTGTTGTCCTCCTCAGCACAGGTCCCTTTTGACTTTCAGGCATTTACTTAAAGCACACTCGCTGAGTTTACCGTGTGCTGTAGATGTGACATTGATTAGCATGGTACTGCACAGTAACATGTTCACTCAGCTTCTTGACTGTTCAGTGGTTGAAATCATGACAAGCTGCTGACCTCTGTCTCAGAGCTAAAAAGCAATACAACTCAGAAGCTGGCAGCCTCCAAGCCAAATGAATGAGTGCTAACAGTCTTGAGAAGCAGCCTTAGTAGATCCAGGGAACGCTTGTGTCACTGTGTGCAAAGCAGTCTGATAGATCATGCAAGTTATAATTGTGCCCAAGCTTTAATGTAAGGTCCTGAAGGATTGAAATGGTGTCTGAGTTGGACTGAAAGCAGGTAGGATGATGCAGTGAGGCTGGTAATTTGTCAATGCCAATTTGTTTGGATAAAAGGGTGGAGGAAGACAGTATCCATGGAGCATGCAGGGCCTTTGTGATGGAAACAAAGTTGGATGACGGCCCGGACAAGCAAGAAGTGAGCTGCAGCCGCTAGGGAAACTGCTCCGACTCCTGTCAGGAATTGGTGCCATCTTGTTCCTCTGGAGAGGAGTATTTGAAGCGCCTTAGAAATGAAGCGAGTTGAGCTAACAATGAGATGTAAGTGCACGGAAAATTAGTTATCACTAATTAGCAAGATTCTGACTTTGCTGTTTAAACCTTAAGGGGAAAATCTAAAAATATTTCTCACATTGAGATTCTTATTCTCAGTTTTGCCATATTCTCCCACATTTCTCACCAATACCCACAATGCTCGAGGGAGTAGAAACTTCCATCCAACAAGCTGTACTCAAGCTTTCATCAGCAACAAACATATCAGCTCCAGCTCCCTAAGATCCTCATAGTTATGCCTGACCAAATGTTGTTTTGCTTTTTGCAATCGTGCAATAAACCTTCTGGTTCTCTAAAAACAGTGCTTCTTATCTAGACATTCTGCAGGGGTGTCCTCTAACACTAATTTAAATAGACCCAAGACAAAAGAGGATTGGTGATAATGAACTACCTCAAACAACCCTTACCCAGTGCCACACGCTAGTGGAGAGGACAAATATCACGTGGAATGGTCCAAAGGAAAAATACCACAGAACAGTTTGTATAGGGCATTTCACCACTGGGAATATCTAATAAGGCCTTTAGTGAGATATTTATAGCATCTGTGAAGCCTGATCATAATCTCATGGAGAGTTCAGACACACACATTTTAGTTGAAGTGGTGGGGCATTGAATAAGAATCAATACAGAAATCTGCCTGTGTTTCAGGGATGCTGAGATCGCTTATAGCCACCTAGGTATTTAATGTTGTTCAGATCATGTGTATAGTATTCAAATTTTGGACTTCAGTGGTCATTATGACTTGCTGCCACACCAAGCACCACTTTATCAATTAGGTTGTGAGGGAAAGTATTCAAGATTCTTGTCTAAAAACAACCATCTTGTAATCAATGTTAAGTATTCTTGAGTATTTGATACAATTGTAAGCTGACATTTAGTTAGATCAGGAAAATATTTATGATGAACAAAAATGAATGCAGTGTGTACACTGCATGTAAATTCTGAGACAAATCCAATCAAAAGTGTAAAATGCCAAGTACTGATGGCACACTATGGAGAATACATTACTTCCTTTTCTGTAATACTGATGTATGTTCTATAATCATGAAGTGAGACTGAGTTACTGAATATTCTTAATCACATGAATCAGCTGAAATTTCTTTAACCTGTAAATATAATGTTCTGTTAAACTGATTGTTTCCTTTTCCAAAAACCAAACATTTTGCTGCTTTAACAAAATCAATTTTGACAGGTTAAAAGTCTCCATAGACTTGAACTGATGTAATTTTTAAAGCAGATGTATCACAACAAACAACGATGGAACTGACTTGCAAACCTGTTTGAGTACAGCTTTGTGATGATACCTCAAGCATATGCACATGTCAACATGTCTAATTGATCAGACTTTGAAGTTTGTACATTTTCCTTGTTGAAATAGGCTCTATAGAGTTATAAATAAATAACGAGCATTTTCAAAAACATTCAGCTCAAACATACAAATAAAAACTCTGGGACAATCCAACCTTATATTGGGAAGCGCAAACAAAATATTGGAATGCAAGTTGGCAACTATAAATGTTTTGTTACAAAATACTTTACCCATATTCTTAGCAAAGATCTGTGGCATTCTAGTCTGAAATAAGGATCATAAATTGAAAACAACATACCTTCATACCTCGAGACACCCCAGCAGTTGATTGTTTATCCTGTGAATCATTCATCCACACAAATCAGGAAAATACCTCAGGTTCAATCCTCATTATCCTACATATGGATATACTAATTAAGAGCAGATATAGGCCATTTGACTCTTCAAGCCTGCTCTGCCAATGGTTAAGATCATGGCAGATCTGTTTGTTTCCTGAATTCTACATTCCCACCTACCCTAATAACCCTTGATTCTATTGCTTAATAGGAATCTATCTCCATCTTAAAACTATTCAATGATGGCCCCCATCATGTCCACTGCATTCTGAGGCAGAGTACCAAAGTTACAGAACCTTCAGGATGAGCCCTAATGTTAAGACAATATTCCTTAGTGCTGGGCTCATCCTCAAGAAGAAATATCCTTTTCACATCCACCGTAAGATAATTTAGAATCACTTCAATTAACGCACCCCTCATTCTTCTAAACTCCAGCCTGTCCAATCTTTCCTCAGAAGAAAACTTCCTTATTTCAAATCATTTTGAGATAGCAAATGGTCACAGGGCTGACTGGTAATGCTGCAAAATCTATATTCCCCTCTGCAGTAGATTATTGCCTCTTGCGTACTTATAGCAGAGGATTGCATCTGCAGCTGCCAATGTCTAACACTGTTCTGTTGCTCTGGCCCATAAACTAAGAGGAAATCATTATAGCAAAGTTGATGAATGAACTTTCATGTAATATCAAGCAAAGAAGCATAAAGCTTTAATGTTAGCAATCAACAAACCTTTTCTTCAGAACTGCTGCACCTTTTGAACACAGTTGGTTCTTAGTTCTGAGCATCCATGTATGTTATTTATTCAGTCTCAAACCTAGACACTAGTAAGTTCTCTCAGCTTTGTCTGTCATGTATCATTCCTGCCGTGGCTTCTTCAAGAAACAACATTTTCAGCTTTGCCTCCCTCAGCATCTCTGTCAGACTCCTCTGCTTACTCATCCAAGGTGAAGTGTGTCTAGTCCAGCTCTTCCTCCTCTATGTTTCACTCTATCATTGAACAAGGTTATGGTAAGGTCCAATAAATAAAAAATCCTATTCTGGAGTCCACCAAATACTTGAATGCCCCTCGTGAGCACTCCCAAGTTACAACTCCAAAGCTGTTGACGTGAGAAATCTGTGAAATGATCAATTAAGAGGCCATCTCAGTGGTTTCCTGAAGTGGGGGTGCAGAAAATTGCAACTCACTCTAAACAATGCTGGCAGCCACCCAAATGGGACCTTTGCATTTTTTAAGGTCACCCTGCAAAAACCCCCGCCCAATGTGTTCTCTAAAATTACTATGTCAAACCTGAGTTTGGGATTTTACTGAGAAGAAGTATAAGAAGATTTACTCATTGAACAACAAAATAAAATTACAAATCTATTACAGACATTGGGGTGGAACGGTGGCTCAGTGGCTAGCTTTGCTGCCTCACAGTGTCAAGGACCCAGGTTCGATTCCACCCTCAGGTGACTGTCTATGTGGAGTTTGCACATTCTCCCCATGTCTGCATGGGTCTGCTGCGCTTCCTCCCACAGTCCAAAGATGTACAGGTTAGGTAGATTGGCCATGCTAAATTGGCCAATAGTGTCTAAGGATGTGCAGGTTAGGCGGGTTACTCATGGCACATGCAAGATTACAGGGGCTAGGTCTGGGTGGGAGGTCCTTTAGAGGGTTGGTGTGGACTTGATGTACTGAATGGCTTCTTTCTGCACTGTAGGAATTTGATGATACAGTCTGGGTTCAAGCTGGTTGACTATCATTCCTAAATAAAAACCGAAAGAACTGAGGATGTTGTAAATCAGAAACAAAAACAGAAGTTGCTGGGGAAGCTCAGAAAGGTCTGGCAGCTTCTGTGAAGAGAAATCAGAGTTAACATTTTGGGTCCAGTTGAGGTCTGAGGAAGGGTCACTGAACCCGAGACATTAACTCTGACCTTTTTCTTCACAGACGCTGCTGAGCTTTTCCAGAAACTTCTGTTTTTGTTTCTGACTATCATGTATTACAAATTTCAGCAGTACTTATTCAAGATGGAGCTAATATCTGTATAAAAGAAGATCACATGGCCTGACATCAAACTGATGTTACCATTTAACTCTCTTAAAGGTACATGCTTATCTGATCATAGATTCATGGAATATCACAACACACCCAATCCCTCTGAATCTGATGGCCACTGGAACCAGTGCCCCGGCTGTTATGGTCACCATTCTCAAACATCATAACAAGTCATCTGGTTCACTTTAGGGAAGGAAATCTACCATCTTTTCCTGGTCTGGCCTACGGGTGAATCCAGACCCACAGTAATGTGTTTGTCTCTTAACCGCCCTATGAAATAGCCTAGCAAGTCATTCAGTTATATCAAAACTGCTACAAAGTCTAAAGAAAGGAATGAAACTGTATGGACCAAGCGGTATTGACCAATGTAATGGAAACAACATTGGCAAACACAGACCTAGTGAGGCTAATAAGCCTTCCTTACGCACATCTGTGACCTTCTACCAAAATTCCAACAGCTGTACCACAGACTAGTCAAGCAAGAGCTTGACATTGTCCTACTCACGGAATTATACCTTACAGACAATGTCCCTAACATTATCATCACAATCTCTGGTTAGGTTCTGTTCCACTGGCTGGATGAGCCCAGCAGAATTGGCAGCACAGTGTTACATAGTCAAAATGGAATTGGCCTGGGAGTTCTCAACATTGATTATTGACGTCATGACGCCTCATGGCATCAGGTCAACCATACAAAGGAAACCTCCTGCTGATTATCACATATGGCACGCTCCCACGCTCCTTAGCTGATGAATCAGTACCTCTCCATGTTGAATAACACTTGGAGCAAGCAATGAGACTGCAAGGTGATAGAACTCCTCAATTCTGAAGAAGGGCTAGACTGGACTCAAAATTTTAACTCTGTTCCACTCTCCACAGATGTTGTCAGACCTGTTAGGTTTCTCCACATTGTCTGTGTTTGTTTCAGATTTCCAGCATCCACAGTATTGCACATTATTTCCTCAGATATTGAAGCAGTATGTGTCCACATGCAGCAAGACCTAGATAATATCCAGGTTTGGGTTGACCTGGCAAAGACCATCTCCAACAGAAGAGAATGAACTATCATTCTTTTATGTTTTTGATCACTTAATCACTCACTATCAATACTGCAGCTACAAAAGCAGGACAGAAACTAGGAATTCTGTGATAATTAACTCACCTCCTGACTCCATAGTTCCTGTTTACCATCTGCCACAAATCAGGAGTGTGATGGAACACTTGATTGGATGGGTACAGCTCCAAATACCTTTAAGAAGCTCAATACCATCCCCCAGAACAAGGCTGCCTGCTCCATACCTATCACCTTCAATACTCCCTCTCTTCACCCCAACACATAGTGGCACATGATATTTGAGAGGTGATTTCTAACTGTGTATGTGTTTAAATGTTGATGCTACTCTGAGGATGAAAAAAAAACATTATCTCAAATTTAATCAAATCTCTTTGTCCCTCTCTTTCTGTCCCTGTCCCTCTCTCAATCTGTCAAATTCTGCTCAGCCTAATATTAGCGAGCATGTGAGAATATCCCAGCAATTTCATCATTCTTCAGTCACTCTGTGATTGACAGACAGTAACATTGTCAGTTGTTGGCAATAAGCTCCTGAAAGCTAATGATGTGAGCTTTCTTACAACAGCTCTTGAAGGCAAAAAATTCGTGGGGAAATGACTGAAATGAACCTTTCAAATTTTGCTCACAGTCCCACATCCAAATCCCTGCCTTTGTAGGGCAGGGAAGGTTCCATTCATTCAAAAGCTCCTGAGTCAGCAGATGAGGAAGTGCCAAGCACCAGTGAGAATGATGGCCTGAAAAACTGAAAACTAAGGGAATGACTTTTATCTATGAAGGGTAGAGAAACTTGCCTGAGGTAATTACATATCCAGATCTCAGGGATCTTATATTCAAAACAACTATGATTGGAACATTGATTTCCCGTTTGGATAAAGTTCCTACAGAAACTGTTGAGATGGTGGTTTAGTGTATAACTGAAGGCAATGGATTTACACAGAATACACTCCTGAGATTTTGCCATTCATCAAATCCTGTAATTTGGTGTAGGATCAATGCTATGATAGAACTTTTGACATTGGTCTCACTTCTTGTAGCATAGTGACACAACAGGATTTTGTGTCCTCAGCCTTTGATAGTCATCCATAGGTTTGTTACTTTGTATGCATGCATAATTAATAGATCAAAGCCTAAATACCTGATACCTACTTTCACTTACTCTTTTACTTACTTTTTTTGTGGATTACAAACTCTAAATGTACCACCAAATAAAGTTGAACCATCAGCTGAAATTCTCCAAGCTTTACGTAAATCTACTTCTAATCTTAGCGAGCATGTGAGAATGTTAGGCCAAAAATTGCCTTCAATTTGAGATAATGTTCTCTTTAGATCTTCAGAGTGGCATCAGCATTTAAACAGACACACAGACAACTTTCTTCATATATAGAAGTCACTTTTCAAATATCATATCTCATAATTTTACTAGTATGCTTTTATAAACCTATTAGTCTTCAATTCAAAGCAATATTTCATACATTTCTTCAAAGTTTACAAAATCTTTTAGCTTTTCTTTCTCCAAAAGCTGTATCATTTGGATTCTACTTTCATGTTTCTCTTTTATTACTCAATTTAGCTGCACATTAAAAAGATTGACAACATATCATTTACCTGCCAGGTCTTCTGAGGCTGAAGTAAAATCAGTAGAATGGCTATGTACTCTTCTTAACGAAGCATAAAGACAGTGAAGCCATAAAAATTGTCTCATCTCATCATAGATTTTTAGGTACCTCCCTCATGAAAGCTGATTAACAACCCGTATAGAACATTGTTTACAATACCTGACTCTTGAAGGTGAAAGGATTTCATTCTGAATCTGTCCAAGAAAAATGCCATAACAATTTGTCTTCAATATGTACCCTACTCTGCTGGCTGTAATGTAACAGAATAGACACTGATGACCTGTATGCTGCCAGAAAATCCAACGTGAGGGGGAGAGATCATGTCATTTAAACATTAGCAATAAGTGGCTGCATCATGTTTGGTGTATTCTGGTTGCCTACCAGTGAAAGGGAAAGATGCTACAGAACAGCCACACATTTGGCAGCCAGCTCTACTGCCCTTTGGTTTCCCTAATTATCTTATGGAGAATCCAAAATATTGTTGCATTAATCGCCACATAGCAAAGGGTAGTGTTGAATCCTCGGCAGTTGAGCATTCACTTTGTTCTGCACTTTTAAACAGTTGCAACATTATTAACTGGAATGTATTATAGTTGGTTTATGTTATGTTGGAACAATGTCCCTCGAGGAGGTGAGTCATGTGAACACTGGTGAGTCACAATGGTGAGTCATCAGCCAAGTTACAGGCTTGCATTGAGTTTCTATAAAGTGCATAGCTATGGAATTAACCTCCCTGTTGGGTTGTAGCAAACAAGTTTGTATGTTCTTTAGTTTTGACCAGAGCCGAGTAACTGCCCAGTACAGAATATTAACAATTCAAGATAAAAGCATTATATGGAGTGAGTCCATTCAGTAGTTCCCTGTTGTTACAGTAATACTGAAAATAGGCTATCAATACTCAATTTTCTAGATATGAGTCTACTATCTGAGACTATAATGGACTAAAAAATGGCTTTAAAAAGACATTGTTGGCCTAAAATGGCTGCTGCGATCACCTAACAAGCCCAGGCAACTTACATGGAGTATACAAAACCAGTAGCCTTTGAATTACTACTTTAATCAAGAGCTATTGAAGCTCAGAGAGGCATAAAGAAATTCACATCTCTGGTTTTACTTACACTTGCATGATAATGTTACATATTGGAGATGAAAGATTACCTGTAGAGTGTTCAGTTTAAAAATAATAAGTAGATTTAGGAATTTACAATTGGACCTTTATTAACAGCTGCTTCTGAGCAGCAAGGGAGAGGCAAAGATAATGGAAAACAGCAAGACTCTCTCTCTGAGCCTGAAGCTCAGATTTGCGTCAATGAAAAGCAATTTGAAACAATAGCAACTGAGAGACCAGAACTTCTGCAACCCCATCATTGTCCAGGAAGTGAGACAGCAGCTAAGCAGTTTGACTCATGCCTCACTCTTGCAACTCAAAGCCTCTAAAAAGACTTACTTTTCCCGCGTGTACCAGATACCACAATTGCCTCTCTACCTTCTTTGTAACTGGTGTTTTATTTGCGTGTTGTTGTGTTTAATTACTTTTTTTGGGTAATAAAATTCCACTCTCCTTCACTCATGAAAACGTGGGAATTAGCTTTCCTTCATTTTAGATCTGATTAACTAAGTTCCATTGAAGAGTAATAGCTGCCAGCTAAAATATAAAAAATAAAAATTGTTGTGATTGACCTAGAGATGTGTAAAACAGAGGGGAAACATACACACTCCTCATCTGTTTGTAACACATGCATTGCTTTGACAATAAAAATCTTAGATTATAAAGTTGATAATGAAATAATATCCATGTATACCATCAATAAACTCCTACTATTTTGAGTAAACAGTGGCATGGTGATAGCAAATGCCACTCCTGATGGCTAGATATGTACCAACTTGGGGTGAGAAATGATGGCATAGTGGCATAATCAGTAGACTAGTAATTCAGTCATATAGGAACGCTCGAGGAACCTCGTGTCGAATCCCATCATGGCACATGGTGAAATTAGAACTTAAAAGAAAGAAAGATGGCAGTAAAAGTATAATGATGACCTGGAATGACACCATTGTACATTGTTATAAAAACCTATTCAAATTGCTAATATCTTTCAGGGAATGAAACTTACTATCCTTACCTGGTCAGGCCATATGTGACTCCTGACCCAAAACAATGTTGACTCTGTTGGCCCTTTGAAATGCCCTAGTAGTTGTATCAAAATACTAAAAAGCATCAAAAATGAAATGAAATTGAATGGACAATCCCCTATTGACTACAGCACCAGAAATGACAACTGCAAATTCAGCCCAGTAGACCCTGCAAAGCCCTCCTAACTAACCATAAGACATAGGAGCAAAACAGGCCATTCGGCCCATTGGGTCTGCTCTGCCATTTGATTATGGCTGATATGTTTCTCAACGCCAGTCTTCTGCTTCGCCTTGTAAACTACGATCCCCTTACAAATTATGAACCTATCTATCTTTGACTTAAATAACTTAGTCTCAACAGCCCTCTGCAGCAATGAGTTTCATAGATTCACTACCCTCTGGCTGAAGAAATTCATCCTCATCTGTTCTAAAGGTCATCCCTTCACTCTGACAAGGGTCAATGTTAATTAAGGAAATTAGACTGAGCACAAAGGAAGATGGTTGTGGTTGTTGGAGGTCAGTCATCTCAGTTCTAGGACATCTCTGCAGTGTCCAAGGCCCAACATCTACAATAACCGTCCTTCCATCACAAGGTCAGAAGTGGATGATTGCACAATGTTTAGCATGATTCGCTACTCCTTAGATACTGAAGCAGTTTACGTCCATGTGCATCTAGGCTTGAGTTCATAAGTGTCAAGTAACGTTTGTGCCACACAAGTACCCAGGTAATGACAATCTCCAACAGGGAGAATCTAACCATCATCCCTTGACATTCAATGGTGTTACCATAACTGAACCCTCCACTACCAACATCCTGGGCATTACCATTTACCAGAAATTGAATGGGACAAGCATAAATGCTGTGGTTACAAAAGCAGGTCAAAGGATAGGAATCCTGCAATAAATAACTATCCTCCTGACTCCCAAAGCCTATCCAGGACAAAGCAGAACCCTTGACAGGCACCAAATCTACAAACATTCCCTTCTTCCATCACCAATACACAGCAAATGCAGTATGTACTAGCTGCAAAATGCACTGCAACAACTCATTAAGCCTCCTTATAAGGACATCGCAAACACATGACCGTTATCATCCAGAAAGACAGGAACAGCAGATACATTTGAACACCACAACCTGCAGGATCCTGCCCCCCCCAAGCCACTTACCATCCTGATTGGGAACTCTATCACCACTCCTTCATTGTCACTGGGATGAAATCTGGAACCTCCCCTCCATACAGAAAATGGACTGCAACAGTTCAAGAAGGAAGTTCACCTCCACTTTCTCAAGGGCGACTTGTGATGCATGATAAATGCTGGCTCAGGCAGCAAAGCTGACATCCCATGAATGAGTAAAACAAAATGGCAATAAAGTGCAGAGTGGTGGTTTTGACCAGAATGGATGCGATTGTCCCGATGTTCTCTGAAGACTATGGTCTAGTATACAGTACAACTAAACAAATGACTTCCTTTCAAATATGAATATTTGAAAGCAATTAAATCTTTCTTACAAAATGTTCACCTTATTTTTGTTACATCAATAGTTTGCCTGCAGGTCAGATTTAGACACTTGAGGTGCCAGTATATCTGTCTTCCCATCCTCACAGGAAATATCATTCTAATCCAAATTCAGCTCAGTCATTGGCAATTCCAAGCATTGGGCTTATATCACAAGCTAAGCCAAGTGAATTTAGCTCAGAAAATCGTAAATTACTATGTACAGGAGGGAATTTGCTGTTGAAGCAGATATCCGAAAGAGATCTAGAATTCAGACGATTCCTTCACAACAGTAATTAATGCAGGAGGCATTCTAAAGTTACAGGCAGTAAAGAAAGAGGCTGATCATTAATGTCAACAGAGCTTTCCAGTCTGGAAAGGAGGAACCTGAATGGTGATCTTAAAAATGAATGTAAGGCAGTAAATGGTATTTAAAAACTAATTTGGAATGTGATTTTAAATTATGGAAATATGATAAGCGGAGGAAGATTCAAACTAGTACAAAACAATTGACAATAGGAAATGCCTTAAACAGAGAATCACTAACTCTCAGGAAGAATGTGAAGATATTGGATAGGGTCCTGAATAGAGTTACAAGAAGGTTACAAAGATGAGGGATTACTGTGATTACTGGATTGACTCGAGAAACTGAATGTACTCTCCTAAGAGCAATCAGGTCTATGAAGAGATTTGGCAGAAATATTGAAAATCATGGAGGGCAAGGCGGGATATATCCAAAAATAGACATGGGAATTGCAATGTGTGACTAACCAGCACCTGTTCCTTCTGATGCAGGCAACAAGTAAATTCCACTGTGTTACTCATGCAGTGCTGCAAGCCGTTCAGTAACCTGACACTGTGAACAAGGTAGCAAGTCAGTGAAATCAGCTTCAAATGCCATATCCTATTAAATGAACCACTGACTATTCATTTCACCATGCCCCTTCAATCAGCAATCAACAATTCATATCACTCACAACTCATTTCTCCTGGAAGCCACACCCATATTTCACAACTTGTACACATTGTCAGCTACTGAACCACGGCAGCCACATCAATCAAATGCATTGACATACATTTAATGACACACTTTTTCATTCTTGATCATTTCAAGACGACATGTAACAGGAAGCACCAGCACCTAATCAGTGGGGACAGGCATGGTTAGATGTCACTATCTCCAAGGAGAAGACAGTGCTCCCATTGTTGAAACTGGCATATCTGAGGCTGTGGCCAGCTGTGGCGCTGAAAGCATTGAAGCTGAAGCATGCTCTCCTTCTTCCCCAGCTCCTTTCTCCTTATCCAAAATCTTTTACATGTTATAGATGGAGTATATAACATCTATATACTCTCTTACTCTTACTTTTCCCCTTCCACTCACCACGATCTCACTCTTGTGCCTTTCTCCTTTCAAGTTACCAAGAAAAGTAACGTGAGTAAGCAGTTATGAAACAGCAGGCTTAATGGGCTGGATGGCCTATTCCTGTTCTTACATTCCTATTAAGACTTTCAGGAGTGTCTTTGATGATCTGTTAAATCAAGAGGTCTCTTCAATAGCTTGTAGTGCCCTGCTTAATTTTATCAACCCAAATGGAAAAAAATGTTGAATAAAAGCCAATATATTATTTTCTCACACCCTGCTTCGAGAGATCTTTCATTCTTTCTCTCATTAAAACAGTGGGTTGCAACTGCAAGAAGGCAATTGATTCTTTTTGTGATGTAATGACTAAGGGAGTGAGACCAAAATGGTTTTACCTTCTCATAACAGTCTTACCCTGAGAGAAGGTGAGTGCTGACTGCATTACTGGGACTTTTGCCCTGGAAATCACTGATCTGCAGGCAGGTTGGTCCACTGGCAGGAGTGTGATTCAGAGAGCAGCACTCTGACCCCCAGTGTTTGAAAAGCAGCATGAAGACCACTGTCTAATTTGCATCCTGCCATCACCAGCCGGTTGTAGTTTTAGTCAAGTCACTGATTGGTCCTCTGCAAGGTGGAGTTGCCACTAATTCTCCATTGACACTACCATAAATCTCATTCATAAATGCAATGATGGAAAAAAGTTCAAGATGTTGCTCTGAATGAGACTATACATTCTAGAATCATAGGTATCAGTTGCTTGGGGATTGATCTCAAAGTCTTTATGTAGACATGATTTTGTTCAAGATACTACATGATTACCCAGTCTTCCAGTTCCTTCATACTCTGTGAATAATCTAGTGTCACATCCTCACTTACACTAATTCACCCAGCATGACAGCGTGTGGGAGTGAGAAAGCTGGAGGTGATATCGGAGAGTTAGCATTGAGAAACATCTGGCATAATGTTGCTCTAGGAACTGCTGTGGATCGTTTTCCTCAGTCTTCGGAATTGGTTTTTGAGGATGTCTCCCTCCAATGGATCAGATATGTTAATACCACATTGTGTAAATTGAGAAAGGCCTTTAATGTTCCACAAGCAGATAATTCTATGATAGGAGATGACAACACATATTATGTATTAATGTATCTTGAGGGAGAGATACTTTTCGCCATAATGCAGTATAAACTTTGATTTGTGCCCTTGTGTTAATTTTAAGGTGTGAGCAGTTTGTTGTGTCCAAGGAAGAATGTGAGTGTGCCAGTTATATCACTTGCTTTTCATAGACCATTGAACTATTTCCAGCAAAGGTCTAGAGTTCTTGGTTTGAAAGAGATTGCTCAATGCTACTGCTACCTCACTTAACATGTTTCTGCAACTAAGAAAGGTGCACCAATACCTTTAGAGACCCACTTTTTCACTGGTCACAACAAATTTTAAATGTTACCACAGTAGTGATATGGCCAACTACATTGGCTTTAGACTGTCTGGTTTAATATTAGAAACAATTCAAGCAGTTTTCTTGAATCAACAATAAATAGCTTGCTTATTACAAGTAAAACTTAAACAAACATGCAAAGGTTACAGAGAGTAATTTTTCTTTTACTTGCAAACATACATATGATTTATCTTCTAATATCCTAAACTTAACATGAGACAAATATGGGTAACAAACAAACTATTGTGGAATGGTCTGAAGAACATTTAAATGGTTTTCTAAACAATTCCATCCCCATCTCCACAGACATCAGTGATACATTGGGGTCACCAAATCACAGTCTCCACTTGAAGACATGCTTTAAAGTTCTCACAAAATATCAAATTAACATATAATATTCCTGTTAGTAACCACATTTGAACAATATGCTAACTATAGCAAATAGAGTAGGAAAATCAAGACTTGGGACCCCTCAACCTCTGAGAAACCTACCTATGATCTCAGTTTCTGGTTTAAATTATTGCAGGTGAGCCTGAAATAGGGCTTTAAATAAATAGAGACACATATAGGAACCACGGCAAATGTGGTGGTGCATCATAACCCATTACCATTTTTCAAGGCTTTTCAGTTGTTTGAGAGCATTGATGATCTATCTAATAATTTGGAAAACAAAATCATTTAAATCGGTTCAGCCTAAGCGAAACTATGGCCACATTATGGGTTGCATTCCTTTGGAAGCTGTTCCTCTTGGGGGACACTTATTTGTTTTTCAGACTGTGATTGTGGAAATTCTTTTCTTTTTCCTAGCTGAAGATGAGTTTGAAGAAACTGGCATTTGAATAACCTATGCTTACTGAAGGCAAAAATTTATCAGAGTTGGAAGCTATGTTGGCAGTGAATACATCAATCCAGAGCTGCATGAAATTCCTCCTGAGAAACCAGATTTCTCTAAACTCCAGCAATCCATTTTGGCATTAAATCCATGAGTTACAGGATTATATATCAACTGGGATAACGATAACTTTAAAAAGGAGTTGATTCAGAATATGCAAGTTGTAATATGCATTCCATTCACTCTATAATCTGTTGTCTTCTTGTTTCATGGTGATATCAGGAAAAACTGTTAAAAAGTTAAATTTAAAGGTAGCATATTGTAACATGCAATGTATTTGCAATGAAACAGATAAATTAATAGCAGATATACACATTAAAAAGTAAACATTAAGGAGCATGCTTTCAGGGATTGTAGAGAGCTAGGCAGAATGAAAAAGGTGACAGTGGTAGTCCTGATAATAAACCATGGGTAAGTAGCAGTCAAGAGAAAGGATCTTGGCTTTGAAAATCAAGATGTAGAATCAGATTAGGTGGACCTAACGGAGTAGGAAACATTGATGAGAGTATTTTATCAGCCCAGTGACAGAATTAGTTATAAATAGCATAATTACAGTATTGGGCAGAGTATAAATCAGGAAATTAGGGTTGCATGTAAATGCTTAATAGTGTTTTTAATTTTCATACTGATTGTGCAAACAAAACTTGGAGGACTCGTAGTAGTGAAAAATGAGCCTAAAAAGTGGAACGTATGCAAGATAGTTTCCGGGATCAGTATATTGAGGGACCAACAAGGCAATAGTCGATCCTAATTGTACTATGCACAAGCATAAACAGTTAGTAAATACCTTGTGGTAAAGGAACTGCTAGGAAATAGTGATCAAACATAATACAACTACATATTGAATTTGACAGCGCTTTAATCAACTCTAACATTAGGCATTAAGTCTGAAAAAAGTAAACACTGTTATTATGAAGGGTGAATTAATTGTGGTAGATTGGGAAATTAGGTTCAAATATATATGATGGGCAATCAACATCTTCCGAGGGTATTTGAAATACATCGTCATCCGTTTTACAATCTATTGCCATGTGCTGATTGTCTTCATTTCTGACATAATACAGTACTTGATATTCCTCCCTGATGACATTAACTTTTGCTGGAGCAGCACAAAGGTAGTGAATCCTGGAGCAGTGAGTTCTAGAGCAGTGCATGGGCTGTGAGTTGTGAGTAGAGAGTACTGGAGCAGTGACAGCAGTGAGTCCTGGAGCAGTGAGGGCAGTGAGTACTGGGGCAGTGAGGGCAGTGAGTCCTGGAGCAGCGAGTACTGGAGCAGTGAGGGCAATGAGTCCCGGAGCAGTGAGTACAGGAACAGTGAAGGCAGTGACTCCTGGAGCAGTGAATACTGGAGCAGTGAATACAGGAGAAGTAAGGGCATTGAGTCCTGGAGCAGTGAGTACTGGAGCAGTGAGGGCAGTGAGTCCTGGAGCAGTGAGGGTACTGAGTACTGGAGTAGTGAGTACTGGAGCAGTGAGTACTGGAGCAGTGACTGCAGCGAGTCCCGGACCAGTGAGTCCTGGAGCACTGAGTACAGGAGCAGGGAGGGCAGTGAGTCCTGGAGCAATAAGAGCAGCGAGTCCCGAACAGTGAGTACCGGAGCAGTCAGCCCTGGAGCAGTGAGGGCAGTGAGTCCTGGAGCAGTCAGTCCTGAAGCAGTGAGGGCAGTGAGTAATGGAACAGTGGGTACTGGAGCATCGAGGGTAGAGAGTCCCGGAGCAGTGAGGACAGAGCATCCTGGGGCAGTGAGTACAGGAACAGTGAAGGCAGTGACTCCTGGAGCAGTGAATACTGGAGCAGTGAACACTGGAGCAGTGAGGGCAGTGAGTCCTGGAGCAGTGAGTCCTGGAGCAGTGAGTGCTGGTGCAGTGCGGGCACTGAGCCCCGGAACAGTGAGTCCTGGAGCAGTGAGGACTGGAGAAGTGAGGGCAGTGAGTCCTGGAGCAGTGAGGGTAATGACTCCTGGAGCTGTGAGT
>NC_063341.1:34818073-34819968 GCF_021869965.1 Rhincodon typus | reverse complement strand
TACTGGAGCATTGAGTACTGGATCAGTGAAGTCAGTGAGTCCCGGAGCAGTGAGTCCTGAAGCTGTGAGGGCAGTGAGTCCCGGAGCAGTGAGTCCTGAAGCTGTGAGGGCAGTGAGTACTGGAGCAGTGAGTAGTGGAGCAGTGAGTACTGGAGCAGTGACGGAAGCGAGTACTGGAACAGTGAGGGCAGTGAGTACTGGAACAGTGGGTACTGGAGCAGTGAGGGCAGTGAGCCCAGGATCAGTGAGTACTGGTGCAGTGAGGGCACTGAGCCCCGGAGCAGTGAGTACTGCAGAAGTGAGGGCAGTGAGTCCTGAAGCAGTGAGTGTAGTGAGTACTGGAGCAGTGAGTAATGGAGCAGTGAGTACAGGAGCAGTGAGGGCAGTGAGTGGTGGAGCAGTGAGTACTGGAGCAGTGAGTGCAGTGTGTCCTGGATCAGTGAGTCCTGGAGCAGTGAGTACTGGTGCAGTGAGGGGACTGAGCCCCATTAAGTGAGAACTGGAGAAGTGAGGGCAGTGAGTCCTGGGGCAGTGAGGGTAGTGAGTACTAGAGTAGTGTTTACTGGAGCAGTGAGTACTGGAGCAGTGAGTACTGGAGCAGTGACTGCAGGGAGCCCTGGACCAGTGAGTCCTGGATCAGTGAGTACAGGAGTAGGGAGGGCAGTGAGTCCTGGAGCAATGAGGGCAGCGAGTCCCGAGCAGTGAGTCCTGGAGCAGTGAGTACTGGAGCCATGAGGGCAGTGAGTACTGGAACAGTGGGTTTTGGAGCAGTGAGGGCAGTGAGCCCCGGAGCAGTGAGTACTGGAGCAGTAAGGGCAGTGAGTCCTGGAGCAGTGAGGGCAATCAATCCTGGAGCAGTGAGGGCAGTGAGTCCCAGAGCAGTGAGGGCAATGAGTTCTTGAGCAGTGAGGGCTGTGAGTCCCGGAGAAGTGAGTCCCGAAGCAGTGAGTCCTGGAGCAGTGAGTCCTGGAGCAGTCAGGTCAGTCAGAACTGGAGCAGTGATGGCAGTGAGTCATGGAGCAGTGAGGGCAGTGAGTTCTGGAGCAGTGAGAACTGGAGCAGTGAGGGCAGTGAGCCCCGGAGCAGTGTGTACTGGAGCAGTGAGGGCAGTGAGCCCTGGAACAGTGAGTCCTGGAGCAGTGAGTACTGGAGCTGCACATGGGCAGCGTGTTCTGGAGCAGCAAGTTCTGGAGCAGTGAGTTCTGGAGCAGTGAGTTCTGGAGCAGTGAGGGCTGTCAGTCCCGGAGCAGTGACTCCTGGAGCAGTGAGTCCTGGAGCAGTGAGGACAGTGAGTCCCAGAGGAGTGAGGAGAGTGTATCCTTGAGCAGTGAGGGCAGTGAGTCCCAGAGAAGTGAGTCCTGAAGCAGCGAGTCCCGGAGCAGTCAGGGCAGTAGGAACTGGAGCAGTGAGGGCAGTGAGTCCTGGAGCTGGGAGTCCTGGAGCAGTCAGGGCAGTGAGTGCTGGAGCAGTGAGGGAAGCGAGTCCCGAGCAGTGAGTCCTGGAGCAGTGAGCCCTGGAGCTGTGAGGGCAGTGAGTCCTGGTGCAGTGAGTCCTGGAGCAGTGAGGGCAGTGAGTCCTGGAGCTGTGAGTCCTGGATCAGTCAGGGCAGTAAGTACTCGAGCAGTGAGGGAAGTGAGTCCCGAGCAGTGAGTCCTGGAGCAGTGAGCCCTGGAGCAGTGAGCCCTGGAGCAGTGAGGGTAGAGAGTCCTGGAGCAGTGAGGGCAGTGAGTCCTGGAGCAGTCAGTAGTGAAGCAGTGAGGGCAGTGAGTACTGGAGCAGTGAGGGCAGTGAGTCCTGGAGCAGTATGCACTGGAGCAGTGAGGGCAATGACTCCTGGAACAGTGAGTCCTGGAGCAGTGAGTACTGGAGCAGCACATGGACAGCGAGTTCTGGAG
>NC_063341.1:34817393-34818063 GCF_021869965.1 Rhincodon typus | reverse complement strand
AGCAGTGAGTCCCGGAGCAGTCAGGGCAGTAAGAACTGGAGCAGTAAGGGCAGTGAGTCCTGGAGCAGTAAGTCCTCGAGCTGTGAGGGCAGTGAGTCCTGGTGCAGTGAGTACTGGAGCAGTGAGGGCCATGGGTACTGGAGCAGTGAGGGCCGTGAGTACTGGAGCAGTGAGGGTAGAGAGTCCTGGAGCAGTGAGGGCAGTGTGTACTGGAGCAGTGATGGCAGTGAGTCCTGGAACAGCGAGTACAGGCACAGTGAGTCCTGGAGCAGTTAGTTCTGGAGCAGTGAGGGCAGTCAGTCCCGGAGCAGTGAGTCCTGGAGCAATGAGGGCAGTGAGTCCCAGAGCAGTGAGTACTGGAGCAGTGAGGGCAGTGAGCCCCAGAGGAGTGAGGGCAGTGTGTCCTTGAGCAGTGAGGGCAGTGAGTCCCAGAGCAGTGAGTCCTGGAGCAGTCAGGGCAGTAAGAACTGGAGCAGTGAGGGCAGTGAATCCTGCAGCAGTGAGTGCAGTGAGTCCTGGAGCAGTGAGTCCTGGAGCTGTGAGTACTGGAGCAGTGAGGGCTGTGAGCCCCGGAGCAGTGAGTCCTGGAGCAGTCAGTAGTGAAGCAGTGAGGGCAGTGAGTACTGGAGCAGTGAGTACTGGAGCAGTGAGGGCAGTGAGTACAGGAGAA
>NC_063341.1:34816990-34817383 GCF_021869965.1 Rhincodon typus | reverse complement strand
TCCTGGAGCAGTGAGTACTGGAGCAGTGAGGGCAGTGAGTACAGGAGCAGTAGGTACTGGAGCAGTGAGGGCAGTGAGCCCCGGAGCAGTGAGTCCTGGAGCAGTGAGTACTGGAGCAGCACATGGACAGCGAGTTCTGGAGCAGCAAGTTCTGGAGCAGTGAGTTCTGGAACACTGCACAGGTAGTGAGTCCAGGAGCAGTGAGGGCAGTGAGTCCTGGAGCAGTGAGGAAAGTGAGTCCCGAGCAGTGAGACGTGGAGCAGTGAGTATGGGACCAGTGAGAGCTGTGAGTCCTGGAGCAGTGGGTACTGGATCAGTGAGGGCAGTGAGTCCTGGAGCAGTGAGTGCAATGAGTCCTGGAGCAGTGAGGGCAGTGAGTACTGGAGCAGTGAG
>NC_063341.1:34816354-34816980 GCF_021869965.1 Rhincodon typus | reverse complement strand
GCAATGAGTCCTGGAGCAGTGAGGGCAGTGAGTACTGGAGCAGTGAGCAGTGGAGCAGTGAGTACTGGAACAGTGATGGCAATGAATACTCGAGCAGTGAGCAGTGGAGCAGTGAGTACTGGAACAGTGACGGCAATGAGTACTCGAGCAGTGAGCAGTGGAGCAGTGAGTACTGGAACAGTGACGGCAGTGAGTACTGGAGCAGTGAGAGCAGTGATTCCTGGAGCAGTGAGGGCAATGAGTCCCAGAGCAGTGAGTACCTGAGCAGTGAGGGCTGTGACTTCTGGAGCAATAAGTACTGGAGCAGTGAGGGCAGTGAGACCTGGAGCAGTGAGTACTGGAGCAGCGCATGGGCAGCGAGTCCCAGAGCAGCAAGTTCTGGAGCGGTGAGTTCTGGAGCAGTGCACAGGCAGTGAGTCCAGGACCAGTGTGTTCTGGAGCAACGAATTCTGGAGCAACAATTTCTGGAGCAGCGAGTTCTGGAGCAGCACACAGGCAGCGACTCCAGGAGCAGTGAGTCCCGGAGCAGTGAGTTCTGGAGCAGTACATGGGCAGTGTGTCCCAGAGCAGTGAGTACTGGAGCAGCACACAGGCAGTGAGTACTGGAGCAGCACACAGGCAGTGAG
>NC_063341.1:34770401-34816344 GCF_021869965.1 Rhincodon typus | reverse complement strand
AGCAGTGCACAGGCAGTGAGTACTGGAGCAGCACACAGGCAGTGAGTCCATGTGTAGCGCACTGGCAGTGAGTCCCAGAGCAGCAAGTCCTGGAGCAGATTGCAGGCAGTGAGAGCCGGAGCACCACATAGGCAGCACGTCCCAGGCTGAAACTGGCACAGAGAGGCAGTCCTGAAACTTACCTTACCTTGAGTTCCAGTAAGTAGTGGTTTGGAGGTTTGTAGTGGAGTGGGGATGGTTGTTGGGGTCTGACGTTGGCGGTCAGACCACCTACAGTGGCCCTGCATTGAGATGCTGCAACGTAATGTTTATTTGGAACTTTTTACCTGACTGTAACGTCAATCCTTTAACAGGGTCTTATTTCTAGCTTATTTTTTAAACTCTGTAAAGTAATGCAACTACTTTTTATTTCTCTTTTGCATTCATATTTTACACCTAGGTACTTGTACCTAAGATAACACCATAAAAGGCAGACATTGTTAAAGCTTTTCACTGTACTTTTACAATGGAGTACATGTGACAATAAAGAATATTCTATTCTATTCAATATTCTCTTCTATGCGCTTTGAGCACTTCCAGACTCTTGAATTGACTTCAGAATTACCATGACCTCAATCTCGCACGTAGCAGCAACATGGAGTTTTACCCTTTTCCTGGAGCATTACTGTTTCCTCTACTGCTGCACGCGACTTGGACATGATCAATGTCAATAGCATTTTGATTGGAAATGGAAACAGTTATATGGTTAGTGGCTACCATAATAATGGTAACATCTAAATTTCTGGCACGGTAAATGTAAAAATGTAGAACATCAGAGCAGGAGTAGGCCCTTCAAGCTGCTCTGCCATTCCTTATGATTATGGTTGATCATTTATTGGGGTTGAATTCCTCCATTGTCTTCAAATATATCTTCTATGCTAATTTTTATTAATTACGTACTGTCCTGACTCACTGTAAGCCTGAATATAATGTGCACATACAGAACAATCTTTTAAATTACTTAAACTTGCTCAAAATCAAGTCTAGGAGTTAAAAAATGTATCACAATGTTCTTTAGCCCTTAATTTCTTAAGACATATGACTAAGACCTGCTCAACTGAGGGCAGCCATTATCAAATTAACTTTATTTGCACCTCCCTAATAGAATCAATAGCAAAAAGGGCAGTGTAACAAAATGCTTAGGTCTTACAACATATTATAGTCAATCTTGCAGTATACCACAATACCTGTTTTAAAGAAATATATAAAAGTGTAGAAAGAGAAACACAGAAACCTAATCTTAGCCCTAAATTATTTGAGTAATCTGGTTAAAAAACTAAGTTTACGTCCTTTGCATTTAGTAAGCCTGTGAACCATGTATTACTTAGATATTCTACACAATCAAAATTGACAATTATCTCGCTATAGTACTGTGTTTTTTCACATTTGCGTGAGGATTAGCAGTTATTTGTTCATCATTTGGCCGGGGGAGACAGTCAATGAAATTCCGGTAATTCTGTGTGTAAACTTTCATTTTATTAGGCCTATTTAATCTAAAATTGAGGAAATAAATATTGAACAGTAAGACAATTTGTCCCTACAATCATCCAGTGAACAGAAATGCCAAAGTCTTGGCAATGATTCAATATGCTCCAAAGAAACCCTGCGAATCTTGCTTTTCAAAGCATGGTACTATTGGTTGTTAGGTGATAATAAGCAATCCTCTGCTATAGATTAATGCTCCAGTAAACAGGGAAAAATATAGACAATTCTGCAAATTAGCACTTTATTACAGTAATTAAACAAGTGACCTAATTTGTAATAATGGTGCTTGACAGTGAAAATTTTATAATATATATTACATAAATTATTTGGAAAACAACAATGTGTCGTGACTTCCTTTCAATTTTTCAAATTGCAAGTGTAAATTTATTTTTGTTGTTCTATGATATACATGTTTTCTTTAAATGTGTGTTTGTACTTCTGGATAATCTGTATTAATATCTCAACTTTTTTTTGGCACTATGTGCTTTAACATTACATTGTTGTATGCAAGTTTCTAATAAATACAAAGAACAACAACTTAAATTAATTTAGCACTTTTAATGGAGAATTCAAGGGATATCTAAATGCATAGTTTAAGTCAGCTTAGAGACTGGCTTTGAAGGATAAATTGGAAGGGTAGCTAGGAGGAGTGGTTTAAAGGTTGTATCCATGGTGTGGATAATAGATGGTCAGAAGGTTTGCCAATAAAAAAAAAGGAAGAGGAGATGCTAAAGGGATAATTTTTGATTAAACCTTTCAGTAGATGTGGACTTCAGTGGATGAGCCAGCAATTATCGACAATCACAATTACCCATCAGAAGGTGGTGGTGAGTTGCCTTCATGAACTGTTGCAATCTATTTGGTGTAAGTAATCCACAGTGCTATTAGGAAGGGAGTTTCAGGATTTTGATCTAGTGAAATGAATGGCGATGTGTTTCCAAGTCAGGTTGCTGAGTAGCTTGGATGGGATCTTGCAGGTGGTGGTACTCCCATGTATCTGCTGCCCTTGTTTCTTCTCGATGGATATAGTTGTGGGTTTGGATGGTGCTGTCTAAAGAGCCTTGGTGAATTTCTGCAGTGCATCTTGTAGATGGCACACAACGCTCCGTCAATGGTGGAGGGAGTAAATGTTTGTGGGTGTGATTCCAATCATATATTGAGTGTTGTTGCAGCTGCACACATCTAGGCAAGTGAAATATATTTTATCACACTCCTGACTTGTGCCTTGCAGATGTTGGACAGGCTTTGGGATATCAAGAAGTGAGTTTTTAACTACAGGATTCCTGGCCTGTTAGATTAGCACAGTCAGTGAGTGACATCACATTTGCAGGATGTCAGAGGCCAAACATGTGGAGCGATTTATAAATAAGAAAGTGTTTTATATTCATTACTTTTGTGGATGATGAGACAGTATTAGTTGATGAGAATAGGAATATAAGGGAGGAATAATTCCTTGAGTTATTATCGGAACAAAATACACAAAATCATGGACAGCAAAGTTTCAAATTCTGGGACTGTCTAACACTTCGTTGTACAACTCAGCATAAAGGGTGTCTGTCAGCTCGCAATATTCCAATGAATGCCAGGGGTCAGAAGATAGATGACAAGAGAAAGGGTGTAACAATTACTAAGAGCTTTGTGAACTGTTAAATTGAGTTTAAATTAATAATCAGCATACTGGTCTGCCAACTAATGCTGCTAATCTCTGAATATTGCACTACTCATACCACTGCCCTCAACAATTAGCCGGACAGAATCAGTAAAAAATGTAGAAACTGGTTTTGGACACAGAAAATTGGTCACAAGTAGCGGGTGGAATTGATGCTCCACAACTATTTGCTGTGCCATTGTAGACAATCCGGGCCAGGTTTTCCATTTGTTTCACTGAATTATCAAGTTACATGAAAGAAAAGATTGTAAGAACTGCGGATGCTGGAGTCAGAGTCAACACAGTGTGGAGCTGGAGGAACACAGCAGGTCAGGCAGCTTCAGAGGAGCAGGAAAGTCAACGTTTCAGGTTGGGACCCTTCTTGAGAATGGTTCTGAAGAAGGGTCCCGACCCGAAACATTGACTTTCCTGTTCCTCTGATGCTGCCTGACCTGCTGTGTTCCTCCAGTTCCACACTGTGTTGACTACATGAAAGAGAAGCCCAGGACTGGCAAATTGCCTGATGTTTTGAAGTTTCAGCTCCTTTAGCGTGTACGGTTAACACTTTAACTAGTGGCTCACCAGCAGCAGGCAGCTTGCTTCCTCGGGTGTGCATTAGTTACAAAATAGTTGAATTCACAAAAAAAACCCATCTTTTGCAAAACCATTTTCATAATGGGATATTGTTGTTTTTTACTGAGGAATTTAACAGTGTTCATAACTGACAGTTTGTCGTTAATTGTAATCTTTGTAGAATGTTGTGAAATTGTGCACAGTTTTGTTTTGAAGAGGTGAACCTGGATTGTTTTCTGACTGCTGAACTTATCAGCCTTGACTGCAGGTCTGCCCAATGCTGACTCAATTACTGGATGGCTTCACTTAGTGCACCTCCTTGTTTCCACTTCATCATTTCAGGCGTGCCTAAATGCGTTTTTTTTCCAGTGTACCCACCTGCTTCAGGGGTGTATCATAACATCTTTGGAAAGGTTGATTAAAATATCTACCCTACAAGACTTTTAAGGGCTCCTGTGGAGCAGTGCTAGTGTCCCTACCTCTGAACCAGGAAGCATGAATTCAATTCTACCAATCACAGAAGTCTGTCATAACTAGTCTGAATGTGTTAGTTAAAAAAAAAGCTATCCTGCTGTACTTTAAGCACTCTTTTAGTGCTGTGATAACGTTCCACCTCTGAGCAAGGAAGCTCGGGTTCAAGTCCTACCTGCTCCAGTGGTGTGTCATAACATGTCTGAACAAGTTGATTAAAATGATCGACACTGCCGTACTTGTTTTTTTTGAGATGTGTTCAAGCTTCTTGGTGAAAAATAAGTGAATTTTTATTGTATAAACTAATCAAAGTATATCTGGTGGACTCTGTCCACTTTTTGACATATATACACAGAAAATTAGTTTTTGACCTTACCATCTACATTATTGTTTCATAAAAGGCCTAAATTAGCTGGCAGTTGGAGTCTATCCCAATAACCTGACTAAATAATGTTAATCATTGTGCAAATCAATTGTGATTCAAGGCAATACTGAATGGTGTAATGAAATCTCACTGGAATCATGACAAATGAAATTGGGTGTAAGGATCCATAAACTAACATGACTTAAATTGATTAACCAACATCAAAAATGATGATTCATGCTATCGTAAGGTTAAACATTGATCATTTCAACATTTTGATAATGTAGAACATGATAGCCACCATTGTAATTTAAGTTTACCACAATATTTTAACTTATGTATATCACAATAGCTGATTTTTATTTAATAACAGTCTCACAGACCTATGTCACAATGTGGCTCAGTATGATGAAAGTTGTATTTTATATGTAAAACATTAAATTATTATATTTATAGAATCTGGAACATAGAACAGTACAGGCCCTCCAACCCACAATGTTGTGCCGACCTATTATCTTACTTAGATCAATCTACCCTGCATATCCTACATTTTACTATCCTCCATGTGCCTACCCAAGAGTCACTGAAAAGTCTCTAAAGTATCTGACTCCACTACTACTGCTGGCAGCGCATTCCACACGCCCACCACTCTCTGTATGAAGAACCTACCTCTGACATCTCCCCTGTACCTTCCTCCAATCACCTTAAAATTATGCCCCCTCATAATAGTCATTTCCGCCCTGGGAAAAAGTCTCTGGCTATCCACTCTATCTATGCGTGTCATCATCTTCTATACCTCTATCAAATCATCTCTCATCCTTCTTCGCTCCAATGAAAATAGCCCTAGCTCCCTCAACCTCTCCTCATAAGACCTGCCCTCCAGTCCAGGCAGCATCCTGGTAAATCTCCTCTGCACCCTCTCTAAAGCTTCCACATCTTTCCTGTAATGAGGTGACCAGAACTGAACACAATATTCCAAGTGTGGTCTAATCAGAGTTTTATAGAGCTACAGCATAACCTCACGGCTCTTAAATTCAATTCCCCTGCCAATGAAAGCCAACGCACCATATTCTTCTTTACAACCCTATTAACTTGGGTAGCAACTTTGAGGGATCTATGGACGTGGACCCCAAGATCCCTCTGTTCCTCCACGCTGCCGAGAATCCTACCATTAACTCTGTATTCTGCATTCAAATTTGACCTTCCAAAATGAATCACTTCACACTTTTGTGGGTTGAATTCCATCTGCCACTTGTTTGCCCAGCTCTGCATCCCGTCAATATCCCGTTGCAACCTAAAACAGCCCTCCACGCTGTCCACAACTCCACCAACCTTCGTGTCATCGGCAAACCCACTAACCTACACTTCCACTTCCTCATCCAAGTCACTTATAAACATCACAAAGAGCAGGGGTCCCAGAACAGATCCCTGCAGAACACCACTGGTCACCGAGCTCCAGGCTGTGTTCTTTCCATCTACTACCACCCTCTGTCTTCTATTGGACAGCCGGTTTTGTATCCAGGCAGCCAAATTTCCCTGAATTCCATGCCGCCTCACTTTCTGAATGAGCCTACCATGTGGAATCTTATCAAATGCCTTGCTAAAATCCATATACACCACATCCACTGCTCTACCTTCATCGATGTGTTTTGTCACATCCTCAAAGAATTCAATTATGCTTGTGAGGCATGATCTGCCCCTCACAAAGCTAGGTTGACTAATTTCTAATCAAACTGTGCTTTTCCAAATAATCATAAATACTATCTCTCAGAATCCTCTCCAATAATTTGCCCACCACAGAAGTGAGACTGACCGGTCTGTAATTTATCCCTATTCCCTTTCTTGAATAAGGGAATGACATTTGTCACCCTCTAATCTTCTGATACTACTCCAGTGGACAGTGAGGATGCAAAGATCATTGCCAAAGGAGCAGAAATCTCTTCCCTCGCTTCCCGTATCAACATGGGGAATATCCCGTCTGGCCGAGGGGACTTATCTATCCTCATGTTTTTCAAAATTTCTAGCACATCCTCCTTCCTAACATCAACCTGTTCGAGCATATCTGCCTGTTACAGGCTGTCCTCACAAATGTCAAGGTCCCCCTTACTGGTGAATACTGAAGAAAAGTATTCATTAAGGACCTCCCCTACCTCCTCTGACTCTGCACACAAGTTCCCTCCACTATCCCTGATTGGCCCTACCCTCACTCTGGCCATCCTCTTGTTCCTCACATGAGCATAGAACGTCTTGGGGTTTTCCTTGATCCTACCCGTCAAGGTTTTCTCATACCCCCTTCTAGCTCTCCTAAGTCCATCCTTCAGTTCCTTCTTGGCTATCTTGTAACCCTCTAGAGCCCTGTCCGATCCTTGCTTCCTCAACCTTAAGTAAGCTTCCTTCTTCCTCTTGACTAGGTGTTCCACATGTCTTGTCAACCAAGGTTCCTTCACCTTACCATCCTTTCCTTGCCTCAGTGGGACAAACCTATCCAGTACTAGTAGCAACTGCTCCCTAAACAACCTCCACATTTCTGTTGTGCATCTCCCTGAGAACATCTGATCCTAGTTGGTGCTCCATAGTCCTTGCCTAACAGCATTGTAATTCCCCCTCCCCCAATTAAATACTTTCCCATACCGTCTGCTCCTATCCCTGTCTATGACTACAGTAAAGGTCAGGGAGCTGTGATCACTATCACTGAAATGCTCTCCCACCGAGAGATCTGTCACCCGGCCTGGTTCATTGCCAAGCACCAAATCCAATATGGCCTTCCCTTTAGTCGGCCTATCTACATATTGAGTCAGAAATCCTTCCTGGACACACCTGACAAAATCTGCTCCATCCAAACTACTTGCACTTAGGAAGTTCCAGTCTATATTAAGGAAGTTGAAGTCACCCATGACAACAACCCTATTACTTCTGCACCTTTCCAAAATCTGTCTCCCAATCTGTTCATCAGTGTCTCTGTTTCTATTGGGGAGTCTATAGAAAACTCCCAATAAAGTGACTGCTCCTTTCCTGTTTCTGACTTCCACCATACTGACTCAGCGGACAAACCTTCCTCCACAACTTCCCTTTCTGCAGCTGTGATACCATCTCTGATTAGCAATGGCTCTCCCCCACCTCTTTTACCTCCCTCCCTATTTCTTTTGAAACATCTATATCCCGGAACATCCAACAACCATTCCTGCCCCTGTGTTATCCAAGTCTCCATAATGGCCACAACATTGTTGTTCCAAGTACTGATTTATTTGTTATGAGCAAATTTCTGACAGTCAGGTATTCATCTATAATGTGAAGGTAAAATGTAAACCATCTCCTTTTTGAACA
This sequence comes from Rhincodon typus, assembly GCF_021869965.1. Lineage (NCBI taxonomy): Eukaryota > Metazoa > Chordata > Chondrichthyes > Orectolobiformes > Rhincodontidae > Rhincodon > Rhincodon typus. The sequence goes on along the minus strand of NC_063341.1, from coordinate 34,808,440 downwards.
TTTGCCTGTTAAAATATTGGCTGGTTCCAGATTTCTTCAAGACTGTAAATCTTCCTCCAGAAATCCTGTGAATTGTCACTGCTTGTTTTTAGTTGTTATTTTCTTTTGCTAGTTGTTGTCTTCTTGATCCAGTTTACATGCTTTCATATGTATTTTATATTTTTGTACTATGTATTGTTGCTATACTCTGAGAATTTTGGTATTAATTACCCATTTAAATACACTTTGTTGGTTTTAAAACTGATCTGCTAACAACTTAGCGTTTCTCAATCTTCTAAACTCTGGCACATGGAGAATAATCCTGTGCAACGACAGGCTGGATGCATGCATGTGCGGACGTAGATCTACTGAAACTGATGCTGGGTCAAAATCCTGATATAACTCCACCTTCTCTGTGGTTTCAGTGAGGAGAAATGTGTAGGAATGTGGAAGAAGGGTTAGGGAAGTGACAAAACTTGAAAAGCTCCTTAGAAGAGTCAGTATGTTCACAATGGGTCTGAGAAGGGAACACATTGGTTCTGCTGGATAAGTTAGAAGGTAATTAAAAAGCCAATCAAGAGCAGGGCCATAACATGATTAAGAAAGCATATAGAATATGTACTATAGAAAGCACAGAAGTATAAGAGCATGGAAGTTACTATAGAGCTTTATAAAACAAAACACTAAGGCCACAACTTGAATATTGCCCTCAGTTTTGGTCACTTCATCACAGAAAGGATGTAATTGTACAGAGGAGATTTACAGAGATCTTGCTAGGACTAGAAAATTGGAGCCATGAGAAAAGTTTAAGTAGAGTGAGGTTATTTTCCTTGAAACAGAGGAGGCTAAGGGGAGATTTCATTGAGGTGTACATTGTTGTGACTGGCTTAAATAGAGTAGATGGGAAGGACCTACTTCCCTTGGCAGGAAGGGGTGGGTCAGCGACTAGGAGGCGTAGACTTAAAGCACTTGCTCAATAGGTTGGAGGACTGATAAAGAGAAAAACATTTCACCCTAAGGATGTTAAGGGTCAAGAACTCACTATCTGAAGGAACAGTATAGGCAAAAACCCTCAACTCATTTGAAAGCTATTTGTATTTCAATGCAACTGAAGTCCTGTAACTTCCAGGAATACAAAGTGCTAGAAAATAAGTTTCATGGTTCGTTTCTCAGTAGCACTGAGATGATGGGCAGATTGGCCTAATTCTGTGCTGTAAATGTTTCTAGTTTTCTTTATATTCTAAATATCCGATGAGGAGAAATGTGTAGGAATGTGGAAGAAGGGTTAGGGAAGTGACAAAACTTGAAAAGCTCCTTAGAAGAGTCAGTATGGTCACAATGGGTCTAATGGCCTTCTATGATTCTCAATGTTTTAACTCTCATTTCTGGATTTCCCACATAGCAATCCGTTTGCTGACCTGTCAACAACTTGTCAAGTTCACCAAAGCAACCGCATGGCAAGGAGAGGTTTTTCAAGTGAAACTGACAAGCTATGACAGCCATGATCAGTTTCACTAAAAGGTTCCAGCCATGATCATTGAGAAACAGTGTTCAAAAGCACTTTTTTTAGAGAATGCCTTCACTGTTTGATAAGTGATTGTCAAGCTCTTGAAATAAAATTGACCTGTCTCGCGGTTCACTCATTTTAAGCTGCACTTTTTTGTCACCAGCTGTCACCATGGAATGGGGCAGCTAATGCAGTTCCACTGTTTCCTTCCACTGAGGGGCAAGAACAGAGGCTGCACCACTGTCATCAACACCAGCAGCAACAACACCGGTAACAACCAGCCTTCTCCACAATCACATGTTCCTGCCAAAAGAATGGACAGCTTGAGGAAGGGAGACTTCCAAAAAAGGGCCTACAAGCAGAGGATCAGCTCTCCCAAAATGTCTCTGCCCCGTTGCCTTGAGAAGTTCAGACTTTCACGGCAGGTTGTCAGTGATATCTGCAGCCTCCTTCGTCAAGACTTCCTGCCCAATAGAACAAGTGGGCACATATTTCTAATGACTGACAAGGTGCCTTTTACTTTAAGGCAATACCCTCCCATCTACTGTTTTGCTGTCTTTCATTATGTTATATAAGGACACAAAGTAGGGTCTTTTGTAATGACACGTATGGAGGGGAGGGAAAGCAACATTTACGCAGGGTGAGTCTGAAGCATGGGCGTGAGAGGACAATAGAATGAGGGTTAATGTAAGTATTAGTTAACCTTATTGCAGTCACTCAGGTCCTGTGGAAGATCCAAGGAGCAAACTTCCTAGATCAGCTCTCCATTCTTGTGATTGTTGCAGCTTCAAAAATCCATTGTCCTTTAATGTATAAAACCCCTGTTTGATAGAATAGACACCTCATCCTGTCCTTCCTAACTGATCAGGAAACCTGGGGATTTCAAATAATCCCATCATTATAAAAAAGAATAAATACAAAGAAAATGTCAAAATCATTCTGTCGAAAGACAGATCTAGGACCAAGATCTCCAAAGAAAAGATCAGTAATATTGTAAAAATTATTTCAATGTAGAGCCCTATACTTGGCCCCTCATACTACAAGTTGTGGCCTCTGAAGTTGTAAATACCCTAGGTATGACATTCAGAGGTGCAAGTTCCTCTTGATGTAAGTGAAATTGAAAGATCCCCTCTTGACTCCAAAAGCTCTGGGTGAAGTCAAATACAAGTTAAAGTTCTGGTGGTGGACCTTGAAAGTGATGCTGGAGTAAAAGCAGCCAGCTAACATAATCATACAGCTGTCGGTTAGTTAACAATCACCATGTACATGGCTTTCCCAATCATACGCTAGGGATGGACCAGAAGGCATAACATTCAGATACAACTGCTGGCTTCACATGATCTGGCACCAAACACCCAGCCAGACCTACCTGCCATAATTTCTAGTATTTAGCAACAACACAAGCACAGCATTCGTGCAGATAACAGCACAAGCCATCAACTGAAAAGCAAATGTTTTCAAGGGAAAGTTACTGTTCCTCAAGTGCAATCCAGGTGATTATAAATATCAGTGCCTAAACTCACAGAAGAAGTGCATGAGGAAAGAGTAAATAAGCTTAAGAAAGGCAAATGTCTCCAAGAGAACAGCCCAATGGTTCAGTGACATCTCACTCCAGCAGATTCTCCTCCAGGCAGCTTGGGAGCAATGTAATATTTTGTTTTCTGCATGAAAGAGAAGCTCATGATACCTTATCAAGGAAGCCTGAACAGTGAGAGTTTAGCACCCTGCAAAGTGCAGCAATGTCACTGCATCCAAAGTTGCAAAGGGGTCAATGGCATCCTGCAAATTACAAAGATGCATTTGTTCACAACAGTTCATGGATGTAACTGTCCAAAATCAAGATGCAGAAGATCTCGGATGGAGATTGAAGAAAAGCAACAAGGTGGAATTTAACAAGGTGGAATTTCCTCAGGAGCAACAGCATTATGTGGGTTGCAGGCATTTCCCAGATGCTTGAGATTCACGTGTAAGGATCCATCACAATCTTGAGTGAGGTCATGTCTAGAGTATATTGAAAATTGTATGATTGAGCTACAGCATAACAAGGGTTAAATTTGCAACAAGGGGACTTGCAGATGTAGTCGAAACAAAGGAAATCGGTCCAAAGCAGATGTGAGCATGGGTCACAAACAGATTGTGGCCTAGACTTTGTGGTTAGGGTGTGGAGAACAGTTTTGGGGAAGGATCAAATAAAATATATGTGTAAAAACATGGAAAGAGCTGTTGCTGTAGAGGTCTCAACTTGTATCTAAGAATAAATAAAGCTGGATATTTAAAAAGATCATTCCTTTTTTTTAAGGAATCGAACAACATGTGAGGAGAGGGAGTAAGAAATAATAAGTTTAGAGACACTTTTTTTTCATTCCGTTTGCAGGAGAACAAAAATTCACAATAGTAAAGGCAAAACAGGTATGCCAGACCTGAAGACCCTAACACCCTCAGAGATGGAGGGTCTGGAAATGGTCAGGGAATAGGATAGGCACATCATTGCAATGGAAAAATCAAGACCATTGCAATAGGTGTGAGACACACTTGTATGTCATGTCACCTTGTAGGCACAGAGGAAACATGTGACATGCGTGAAAGGATGACTGATTGCCAAGACATTTTGATGAATTGTTAGCCTTACTCCATGAAGGTGTCAGGACTCAAAGTTGACATGTAGCTGTCACAGCCGAAATGTACAGTGATGATTTTGTTGTTCTGGTCATTTCCTTTGATGAGACAGTAGGCATGGAGAGGCTGTGTAACGGATAGTGGAATAGGTGCAGGAGGTGTCTCCAGTAGTTGGGATTGTATGAAGGAATCAACTCCAGGATTCCCACAACCCTCTCTAGTGTATTGCCCCAGTGCTCAGACTACTGTTGCTGGATAATGATATCCTCCATCCTCAACCTTCTCCTCCACATTCATCTTGGAATAGAGTTTGTGGCAATCCATCTCAATGTAAGGACTCCATTTCTGCTGTGTGTGATTTTGAAGAGTGCTGTAAATTATGACAACTGTGGAGACCCCCTGATGGGATGATCCAGGTAGATATTTGAATCAACCTTTTCAGATGTGTAGTGGCACACCAATGGAGCAGGAGTGATTTAAACTGGGCTTCCATCACAGTGCAACAAGAGCTCCAAGGAATAATCTGAATACTGTAAGCTCTGAAGACCAGTTGTTTCCAATTAACAGCTAAGGGCATGCTTATTTCTCTTACTTGTTTACCTGCCTTCCTAACATCAAAGTTATTCCTCCTGCTGCTCCCTTTACTTTGACTCTTGACCTCATATTGCATTCTACCCCTCCTCCACATCTAGCCATAATCCTTTTCCTTTTGCATTTCATTAAATTCTGCCTTTTGCGTCTTTTGCCAGGATGTATCACTTTGCAATTTTTTTGATCTATCATTTTTATTATCAATCTCTTTTTCCTGCTTTGGCAATTTAAAAATGTTCAAACCACAGTTTCTTTCCATCAAGGCAGTCTGGTTGGCGATATACTGCTGGAGCTTTGTCTATATTTGATCAATTCTGCTTGTTTTTCACATCGGTGATGGAGTGCCCAGAAATAATATGTTATGCTGTCTGAAGGATTGCAGAGAACTGTTGAGATCTATTACATACATCAATAAATGAGTTAAGAGAAATACACCATTTAGACTTAAATCTGCGGTCATGTCATTCAAGTACAGATGTATTTTCAGGCAAAGAGGTACTACATCTTTAAACTACTTGACTATTTATATCTTTATAAAGTAGCCATCTTCCTACTGAACTATAAGGCTGCTCACTTATTAGAGAGAGACAACTGGTGGTGACTTAACCTGAGGTTCACCGCACCCCGGTTGAAGGGAGAGATTGAGAAGGAGAATCTTGCATGATAACCTCAGCTGGTATAGGAATTGAACCCATGATTTGACATCACTCTGCATCGCAAACCAGAAATCCTGCTTTTTATATGCTATGTTTTATTTTCTGTCCTATCCTTCCTTACCTTGGCTAGACGACTACTTCTGTAAGGGTAGTAATGATATATAATTCACACAATTCAGTTATATTTGTATCTCTAATAGCACTGTTATCAATGGGGTTGTGGTCTGGCAGTTTCAAAGTCTCTTATCTTGTGCCAACCCTTGTTAATGACAAGTATTTAAAGATTAATTAAGAGGCATTACAGGTACTAACATCAGCTGAGTCTGGAAATTGAATGTTTAATGAATATTGAACTTATGTCCTAAAGGTACATAGATGTTAGATGGTGAAGTTGCCGAAGTTTTTAACTTGATTATTTGTTGTTTCTTTTTGAATAGAACATAAAATTGACATCCTGAGAGCGTGGGTGTTACCCATTCTTTGATTTGAACATCATACAAATGGGAATGTCTATAGAAAATCTACTGCTTTCCATATTCACCTCTTTTCTTTCCGTAGCACCTGGTAAATAAATATTATTGGGGCCAATGCTTCCCTTAAGTAAGGCAAATATATGATATAGGAATCATATTCATATGTTCATAGATGTTACTAATCTGGGAGAAATGCACAGACATAGGAAAAAAATTTGTATTAGAATTAAAAACACTTACAATTAACAGTCACTAAGGCTGAGGGCAAAATAAAAATCACTGACATGCGGTCCCATAAGTTATGTATCACACATGTATAATATACATGACATGGATAATGACCAATAGAAGCCAGACAGTGGTGGTACAAAGAATGTCATTAGCTCGCAAGAATATGACCAGTGGAGTCCCATATGGGATTGGGGGGATATGGGATCCCATATGGGATTGTTTTGCTACCTTTTTTTGTTTATTGTCATTAAGTGATTTGCTGATGGTAGTCTCAGACTCAGTGATTATATTTGCAGTGATACAAAGCTAATGCAGGCAGTGGACTCCAAAACTGAGTCAGATAAACTACATGAATGTTGCTGAAAAAAAGACGCATTTTGTCGAGGCTTTTTGACTTGCACCCAGTAGGACAATTCACAAGAATACGAATTCAAGAGGAAAACCAGCATTTATACAGTATAAGAGGAGAATGCTGATTGGCAGTCCATTTACCAACCAGAATCCTTTGAGAAAATGTAATTTTTTTCAGCAATATCAAACCAAAACTTTTTTCAGCAATATCAAAACGACCAAACAACTCATTTGTAAATCTATGTAAATTTGGTGATTGGGAAGAAAGATGGCAGATCGTACGCAATAAAATATATTTTTCCATAAGATTAACAAGTCCAAGAGTGAGTTATTCTTTAAATGAAAAGAAAATCACACACACTTTAAGTGAAAGAGATTGAGACATCCTGACTGATAATAAATTGAAACAACAGCGCCTGGTGAGTGAGTAAAGCAAATCAGATTTTGTAATTAATGAAAAGATCAATATTTGTTCAAAATAGTGAGGTAATTCTGCTAATTTTTAAACCATTTGTGCAATTACATGTAAAAAAAAGTAACCTTCTGGTGACCAAAGTAAAAGACTAATTTGAGCTATTGAAAGAATGCAGAAGCTAATATCAGATTGATTAATTAAATGGAGAGATTGGATTATAAGGATAATCTAAATTGAACATGTTCTCACTGGAGAAGTGATATGTTTCTTATTCTGAGACTTGGGATCAAGGATAATTTTCTTGAGTTTCAGCGAGGTGAATTCCTGAGTGCTTGGGCCATAGATTGTTTTGACAGTGCTGAAAAAAACCGAGCATTCAGCTGGTGTAGGCAAGTTGTTGGATTTCTGCACTCTTTTTACTCATAATTTCATCTGCATGCTGCTGTTTTATGTTGTACTGTTATCTACAAATGCCTATAGGATTGTTGTTTTTATTTTCTGATGTAGAGAGGTTTCCAATCTGCAATGCCTTGCATTTACAATTGTTTATGCCCTGTATTTTTTAATTATTTCATATTTCGAAGTGATCATGGTTATAGAACAGCGAGACCTAGGGCTTCACGTATGTAATTCTTTGAAGTTTGCATCACATATAGACAGGGTGGTTAAAAAGGCATTTAGCATGCTTGCCTTCATTGCTCAGTCGGTTGAGTATAGGAGTTGGGAAGTCATGTTGAGGTTGTACAGGACATTGGTCAGGCCTCTTCTGGAATACTGTGTGCAGTTCTGGTCACCCAGTTATAGGAAGGATATTATTAAGCTGGAGAGGGTTCAGAAGAGAATTGCCAGGATGTTGCCACATATGAAATGTATGAGTTATAAAGAAAGGCTGGATAGCCTGGAGCTTTTTTTCACTGGAGTATATTAGGTTGAGAGATTACTTTATAAAGTTCATAAAATAATGAGGGGTATAGATAGGGTTAATGGTAGGTGTCTTTTCCCTAGGATGGGGGATTTCAAGACAAAGTGGCACATTATTTTGGTGAGAGGAGAGAGATTTAAAAATGACATGAGGGGCCTTTTTTTTTCCACAGAAAGTAATTTGCATGCAGAATAAAATTCCTGAGGAAGTCATGGATGTGGGCATAAATACAACATTTAAAAGACATTTGGTAAGCACATGAATAGGAAAGGTTTGGAGGGATATGGGCCAGAAACAGGCAGGTGGGACTACTGTAGTTTAGGATACTGTTCAGCATGGACTGGTTGAACTAAAAAGTCTGTTTCTGTGCTGTGTGGATCTATGACTCAATGTATTTCCTTGTACTGAAGACAAGGATCTCATCGCACTTTCTTCTTATGGTGGAGTTTGTGGTCAGCCAGGCACTAAGGTTGCTTGAACGGCCATTAGAGGCAGAACCCCCAATTCATTTAAAAGGTGAAGGCAAACAGCAGTTGCTAGAAAAGCTCAGCATGTCTGGCAGCATCTGTGAAGAAAGATCAGAGTTCCTCAGACCGAGGAAGGGTGCCCGGACCCAAAACATTAAATTCTCAGATGCTGCCAGACCTGCTGAGCTTTTCCAGCAACTTCTGTTTTGTTTTCTGATTTACAATATCCACAATTCTTTCAGTTTTAGTTTAAAACGTATCTAAATATCACCAGAAGTCTTGCTACCTTCACAGATACAGACAAAATGCTTCATTTTAATAATGGATGATACCCATACATGGTTTTCCATTGATACAGAGTGGCTGTTGCATACTGTGGGCCATGCAGTCTCAACAGAGCTGGGTTGGCCCCAACCATAAGGGAATTTCAAAATGATTTGACTCTAGCTCTGCCGTAAAATGTTAGCACATTCTGCAAGTAATCATACCCAGGTGTATATGTGGTTTCAGGGACACTGGTTATTTATATCGCTACCACTTTTATCAGTAAAATATTTCTGTTCCCTCAATTCCCTAGGGACGTCAAAACTCCGACTGTCTATTGATTATCATCTGCATCCATCCTTTACTTTCTCTCCCCTTGAAAATGCTAACTTCTGCAGTAAAAGTTCCCTTGATTCTCAGAATGGATGCATTTTAACCTGAACTTCAAGTTAACTGATAGTTTAAGTGGCCTCTGTCTGAGGATTTAGAGCACATCAAATGATCTACATTGTGAGCAACTAAAAAGAGGAGGAGGCTCCACAAATATCTTTATCCTCAGTAATGGGAGAGCCCAGCATATTAGAAGTGCAAAAAACAAAAACATTTACATCCACCTGCAGCCAGAAGTGCTGAATGATTCATCTCAGCTTCCTCCTGAAGTCCTTAACCTCATCATTTAATTCAATTTACTCCACAAGCTATCAAGAAACAATTGAAGGCAGTGGATGCTAAGAGGACCCTGGAAACTTTCCAACAATTGTATCAAAGGCATGTTCCCAATCCTTCAATATTTTTCTGTTGGCTGTGCAGATTTACTCCTATCACAGATAAATGGGAGGGAGAATTTCAGTTCATGTGTCTTCCTCTACCAGGGGCTGTGATAGTATTTGTACCAGAGGGCTGTTTCTTCATTGATTGGTCTTCACTGGTTTACAATCCAATAACCAGCCGTTGTGAGAAGCTGCTATTGCACTCTATCACTGCGATCGCCTTGCAAAATAGTATCAGGGACGTCAACATCATACACATCCTTAAAATGAGCTGAGAATACAATTGGGGATTAATGACTCAGACTATAGTGACTTGGGGGAGAATGGTTATGCAAAGTGGAAATAAAAAGTTAAATGTTAATGTCTAAAAAGAAATGCAATTAAACAACTTATTCATTCTAAAGACTGCTACTGAGCATGTCATACAGGCTATGTCATAGTGACATTGGATTAAAGGGAGCCTGAATCTGAATCTATTAGGATCCTGAGTTTGTCTTCTCTTCCCATCCTTATATGTAGTTACATTCAGTAAAGCCTAGTTGCTCACCCGAGGATTATTCTGGACTTACTCCAGGTGGCTCAGGCTGGATTGAGTGTTGCAACTGGTTCAATTATCCCATTCCAGCAGAAAGGGTGAGCAGTATCCCACATTCAAGTGCCATGGCTCGTACTCTGAATTTCTCAGCAACTTCCTACACAGCATTCCTTAGAATCATAGATCTTGCAAATCTACTCATTCTTTTCTCTCCAGGCAGCTCCTCATATCCCCTTCTGAACAACTAATGCTCACACACATCTGCATATTGGTGTCATCTCAGACTTTTCCCTCATTGTAACTTTTCACAAATGCGGTTATTCCACCCTTTCCACATAATACATCTCTCACAATTTTAGTCTTCTGCTTTGACTCCTTGCAAAGGATGAGTACAGAATTCCACCAAGTTATGTAAGATGTGTGATATTTTTATGTATTTTATAAACAATTTATAAATATTTTGAACTGTTGGCATATGTGTTTAGTCTGTGTCTGAAGATGTTTAATGATTAACTTGTAAATATTTCTAAAGTCGTTGTGATTTCTTTTAAAATGCTGTATGAGAGAGAAAAACCTCCTGGAAATTAATGAAGCTTCATTTTTATTGGATCAGTTTTACAAGAAGTGCAAATAATTGTCTGTTATGTTTTTTTGGTTTGGCTTAGGGTAAATATCAATACGTTGAAGAAAAACATTTCCATTCAGGTTTGCAAAAGTCTTGATTGAAACTGGATGTGTAGAACCGTTGCTGTAAAGTTTCAACTGAGAAGCCACCATGCTGCCCTTGTCCAGTAATAACAACAGCTTGGATCATAACAAACGAAAGACAAGAGACTGAGTGTTGGGGGGGAGTGAATGGGGTTGTTGGTCGCTCTCCAGTAATGACCGTGGAGATCAGCAGAGTGCATGACCATTGGAGGTAGGGAGATGGGATCTCCCACTGCTACACTGTTGCATGGCACATAATAATCACAAATGCAAAAGTGCTGCTAACACTAACTGAACTATGATCATCTGCACATTAATTGTTTTGAAACCTTTTCCCATGTCAGTTATAATTCATGTTTTTCAGCTCCAAACAGAATATTCAAACATGATGTAGGAGCTGGAGAAAAAGTGGCTGACGATTCTTTGACGTAGGTCATGCACTCTGAAGAAGTACCATCATAAGCCTCATGCACATCCTTCACCGATATAGATAGACCCATCTTGGTGGGCACTTCAAGGAACTAGATTGTTACATGGTGAGAAGTACATGAAAACGGAGCAATATGGAGTGTTCAAGCCACGGCCAAAATGGAAAATTCTTGTTGAAGAGTCCAGCACACTCCAACCTCTGTAAAAACCAAAAGAACTGCGGATGCTGTAAATCAGGAACAAAAACAAAGTTGCTGGAAGAGCTCAGCAGGTCTGGCAGCATCTGTGAAGAATCTGTGTTATCTGTGATAATGTTATGAACTCTTTGTCTGTCCAACTGCTCTTCTCTCTCTTTAGGCTCTATCCTATACTCTCTACCCCCATCCCCCTCCCCTTTTTTCTGTATATAAACTGACGTTTTCCCAGCCACCATCAGTTATGAGGAAGCATCACCGGACCCGAAATGTTAACTCTATTTTTTCCGCTGCCAGATCTGCTGAGCTTTTCCAGCAACTTTTTTTTTGTACACTCCAACCTCTGCTCAGCTGGACCCAGATGCTAAGCCTCAGGAGTCATCCATGAAGAAAACAATTCATGATGGTAAAGTGGAGGGGTCCATCTCGTGTGCCATTATTTATCACGCCTTTGTGATGACATCTACTTAGAAGAGCCACCTTTGTGAAAAACTGTTCCTGGTCGTAAAAGGAACAAGATCAACAGGCCATAGATTTGAAGTGATCTGCAAAAGAAGCAAGGGTGAAGTAAGGAAAAACCTTTTCACTCAGTGAGTCATGGGGCATGGAAGGCAGGTTTAAATGAGGCATTCAAGAGGGCAGTGGGAATGATTTTTTAGATAAAGATAATGTACAAAGATGTGGGATAAGACAGGAATCTGGCATTAGGTAATGATGCACATTTAGCAAACCAGTGTAGGCATGATGGACCTGAATGATCTCCTTCTGTGCGGCAAGACTTCTGTGATTCTGTTAAAACAAAATTTGATGTAATTCCTTTTCTACAATCCTTCAAATGGGAGGGCTTCCAAGAATATTGTGATGTAAATCATGCTCATAATAGAGTGCCAAATGGCCTCATACATTCCAGTTATGTGGACTTTTCATTGCATCTTCCTCTGGCTATCATGTGAACAACTACAGTCATCCTCATCACATTGGGCTCTCCAGCTTTCTGCTCCACCCACTCAGGTTCTCTCTGCAGCTATGTTTTACATGGCACAGCAGACTACTACTGTCCTGGGAACTCTTGCTAGTGCATTGTATCTTCAGTAACAGTTTACTCACTGATTGGTCTTTTATTGATGTGGCTCTGATTGTACATTTCCTCAGCATCAATGATAGGGTTCTTCACTGATGATATCAGCCACATCTTTAGAAGATAGCCCATATCTCCAAGGAGGTAAGTGGACCCACCACTTGTTACATCTTGCCAACCTGAAAAAGACCCATTTACACCTACTCTCTACTTCCTATTTGCAAGCCAATCTTCTATTCATGTCGCTGTGCAACTAGATTTATTTTCCACAATAAGCTTTGATGTAGCACCTTATCAAAGGCCTTCTGAATGTCTAAATACAGTTCATTCACCAATTCCCTGTTACCCACAGTATGTGTTACCTCCTCAAAGAACTCTAATAGATTAGGTGGATGCAGGTAGAGATCTTTCAAATGTTGTAAATGTACATGAATAGTAAAGGTTTGGAGGGATATGGGCTAAGCACAGGTGGTGGGACTAGTTAGTTTGGGATTATGGTTGGCATGGACTGGTTGAACTGAAGAGTCTGTTTCCTTGCTGTATGACTCTATGACTCTTAGTCAACTTGATTTCCCTTTCACCAAATCCTGTTGACTCTGACTGATTACCTTGAACTTATCCAAGTGCCCTGCTGTAATTTCTTTAATAATAGCAAGTAATATTTTCCTTTTGATGGATGTTAAACTTGATGTGGAGGTGCCGGTGTTGGACTGGGGTGGACAAGGTCAGAAGTCCCACGACACCAGATTATAGTCCAACAGATTTATTTGAAATCGCAAGCTTTTGGAATGCTGTTTCTTCATCAAATGTTAAACTAACATACCTGTAGTTTCCTGCTTTCTATCTCGCTCCCTTTTTGAATAAAGGAGTTATATTTATTATCTTTCAATTTAATGGGACTGTTCCTGAATCAAGGGAGTTGAGCCACCCTTGGGTGAAATCCAACAGAACGCTCAGACACTTGTCAACCCACAGTTCCAACAATCTACTCAATACTGTTTCACTGGTGATTGTGATTTTCTTGAGTTCCTCCCTCCCTTTCATTTCCTGATTTATCACTTTTTCAGATGTAGTTTATGAGATCTCACAGAATTGAGGTCATCTGTTAGTTTAGATAGAGGACTGGCTAACAAATGAGAAGCAGAGTTGAGACAAATTTTTCTCATTGACAAGATGTAACTAGTGGGATGCCACAAAGTTCAGACTTTGGATCGTTTACAACCTATATTCATGACTTGGGATAGAAAGCATCATAGCCAAATTTGCAGGTGACACTAAAATAAGTGGGAAAGTAAGTTGTAATGAAGAAATTAAAAAAAAAACTATGTATACTTATGAACTGGTTGGGTGAAAACGCCAAAATTTTGCAGATGAAGTTGAATGTAGATAGGTATGAGGCTATCCATTTTGGTCTGAGGAATAGAAAGGCAATTTATTTTTAAATGGACAGAACCTTCCGAGTGTTTCAATGCAGAGGGATCTGGGTGTCCTCAGGTATGAAGCACAGAAAATTTGTATGCAGATACAGTGGGTAATAAGAAAGGCAAATTAAATTTTGATACTTATTACAAAAGAATTAGAAAATAAAAGTAAGGAACTGTTGCTGCAACAATACAAGACTTTAGTGAGATCGTACCTGGAGTATTGTGTACAATTTTGTATCCCTTACTTGAGGAGGGATGTGGTTTTATTGGAGGCAATTCAGAGGAGGTTCACTAGATTGATTCTCGAGGTGAGGGGTTTGTCTTATGAAGATAGATTGAGCAGTTTAGGCCTATACTCTCTGGAGTTTAGAAGAATGAGAGATGATCTAATTGAAATATATAAGATGCCAAAGGGGATTGACAAAGTAGATGCAGAAAAGATGTTTCCTCATGTGGGATTATCTAGAACGAGAGGTCATAGTTTTGGGATAAGGGGTAGCAGATTTAAAATAGAGATGAGGCGAAATTATTTTTCTCAAAGGGTCATGAATCTCTGGAATTGACTGTTACAGAATACAGTGGATGCCAGGATTTTGAGTAAATCTAAGGAATAGGTAGACATATTTTTAATTAATTAAGGGTTCAAGGGTTACAGGGAGTGGGCAGGAAAGTGGAGTTGAGGCTGAGATGAGATCAGCCAGGATCATGTTAAATGTTGGGGCAGGCTCAAGGTGTTGAATTGCCTACTCCATTCCTAGTTCTTATGTTCTTAACCTGCTACAGTCTGAGTACTATGCCCAGATGTGATTAGAATTCCCGAATTTTGACCCAATGGCACTGAAGGAATGGTGATATATTTCCAAGTCAGGATGTTGAGTAGCTTGGATAGGAACTTGCTGGTGGTGTTCCAATGTATCTGCTGCCCTTGTCCTTCTGGATAGAAGTGGTTTTGGGCTTGAAATGTGCTATCTAAGGAACCTCAGTGAAGTTCTCCACAGAATCTTGTGGGTGTCACACACTGCTGCCACTAAGTATCAGTGATGGATGGAATGAATGTTTGTGGATGTGGTGCCAATCAAATGGGTTGCTTTGTCTTGGATGGTGTTAAGCTGTTTGAATGTTGTTGGAGCTGCATCCATTAAAGTAAGTGGGGAGTATACCATCACACGCCTGACCTGTGCCTCATAGTTGGTAGACAGGCTATAGGGAGTCAAGAGGCGAGTTACTCACTGCAGGATTCCTAGCCTCGGACCTGTTCTTGCAGCCACTGTATTAATATGGTTAGTCCAGTTCAGTATCTAGTCAATGGTAACCCCCAGGATATTGATAGTGAGGTAATGCCATTGGATATCAAGGGATGATGGTTAGATTGTGTCTTGTTGGAGAAGGTCATTGCCTGGCATTTGTCTGGCATGAATGTTATGTATTTTATACAAACTCTTACTGCTTATTTTCATATTTCTGGCTGGATTTCTCTCATATTCTATTTTTACTCTTCGTTTTAATTTTTTTGGTCTTTATTTGCTTTTTTCTAAAAAAAAAAATTCAGTCCAATATTCTGACCTGCCACCTGTACATGCATAATTATATGCTTTTTCAGTATGTTTGATACTACTTTTGACATGAGTTAACTATGGATGGTGGGCCCATCTCTTGGAATTTCTCACTTGTTGTAATTTATCTATTGAATATATTCTGGAACATCCCCTGAATTGTCTGCCACTGCTTCTCCTTTGACCTATCTTTTAACTTAATTTGCCAATTCACTGTAGACAGCCCTGCCTTCATAATTGCCCTTAATTAAATATTGAAAGAAGTTGCAGACCCACTCCTCCCTCCTTCAAACTAAATGCAAAATTCAATCAAAATAGCTTTGCAATTCACCTTATCTATGCCCCTTATGATTACATAAACCTCAATAAGATCACCCCTCAACGTCCTACACTCCAGTGAAAGAAGTCCCAACCCAGTCAACCTAGTTTTATAACTCAACTGAATATTTATGGTTTTTTTTGACTGTCAAGTAGCCCAGTCTGACCTCAAGGAGTTTTTATAACCCACATATGCAGCCTATGTCTCACCATACCTGGGTAAATTGTGCCACTTTAGCAAATGCCTGAACCCTGTATGTCTGAATGGTGACTCTTCCAGACAATGCATTGGTTACCTGAGATATGTGCTTGTATGCAGCAGGTTATGAGTTGAGGCAGATGTCACCAGCAAATTCTTGCAAGTGATTTAGGGCTGAGGTGACCTTGATGACCTCTGGCAATGCAGTCTTATGTGGTCAACTTAGAAAGGAGGTCTTGTTCCAGGACTTTGAAAGACAGTCTGAGCTGCAGAATTTACTGTTGCTCAGTCATATTGCAAAAGCAGATCTTCTGCTTGTACGGCCTGAGTTTGGGTATCATCTTTTTCAAGCTGGAGCTCTCGGTTTATTCCATATGCCTTATATGGAGCAGAAGTTTGCTATGAAAAGGTCTGTACCATGCAGCTTTTCGTGTTGCTCCTACTGTTCCATATGTGAGACCCAAGGCTGAGCTGCAGAGGTTGCTCTTAGTTTTCAGTGATAGCAAACGACAGATCAAGGTAAGTAAAATACAAGGCAGCAGGTGTTACATCCAAAATTTTGGAAATTACCTCTGAAACAGCAAAAGCACATTCTGATTACATGTCTGGTATGAAAAAGTCTTTCACCAAGGAAAAGAAGTAATGGAGCTGTTTCAGTCTATGAAGACTTGTCAATTTTGCACAGCTATCAGTCTCTGCTGTAGTCTCACCTTGCTGAGGAGTCAAAATCTGTGCACCAAATGATCATGCCAGGAAGCTCGTTTAACTTTCCACTTAAATGCTTGGTAACTGTTTAAATTACAGATCCTCAAACTCCAAGGAAGTTGCCAGCATACTTACAAATGCATGCTGGTTAAAGATGGAGATGAATGGATTATGGCAGGTTTCCAACATGCTGGCATGTTCTTGCTGATTTAGACCCTGGACAGACACAGTATCTGCACTCCTCCACAACCCCCCAAACCACCCCATATTTCATTGATTCAACAGTAAGATTATGATAAGTCTACAGTGGAAGCAAATAACATTGATTTATTCAAATACAAATTATATAGATTTCCCTCAGAATTAACATTTTGTGTTACACTATACAAGTCATTTGAGACATGACATGTCAAGAAACTGCACTTTAGCAGCAGCAAGTGACTTTTGACTTTCCCAAAGATCTTCACAACCGATATTTTCCCCGCCATCACGTCTAGATCTGCTGTAGAATAATTGATGATGATTGATTGCTGTGATTCGTCAACAACTCTAATATTGTTGTATCAAAAAAGATGATAGGTAGTGAAGTGGATGGGCCTTGTTTTTTTTTTGTTTAGCAATTAAGTTCCAGCACAGCAATTTCACTGCAAAAATCACATCAATATATGGTATTAAAAATTGATTGCGGATACATGAGCCAGAATCCATCTTGGACTGTAATTTCACTGAAACTCATTTCTAAAATTCTATGATTTAATTTTTGACCTCTGATACCAATTTCAAATTCAGACTCAACAAAAAAGGGGAGCAAAATTTCAACTCCATGACCCAGACTTTGCTCTGCTTTGCAGCAAGTCATTTCTTTTTATTAGCTAAGTTTTATATTTTCTTCCACTTCTATTCTATGCATTTTTATATTTTTTGGACAGATTAATTTCCTTCATACCCATTGTTCTACGATCCTTCTCCTGTTCCTGGTGTTTACAGACTCTTATTCTGATTTAATGTACTAGCTGCCATTCATAAAAATTAAGTTTTAAGAAAATGTGCATATCAGATGCTCAGACCTGTCACAAATAATTACTGAGGATTTTAACTATTACCATTATGCCAATCCAACTATTCTTCCAGTTCTCTGTGAATGTTTAATACAAAACACAAATTATACAAGGTGTTTCTTGGTGCTGGCATTCTAATTAGAATAATTGTTTCAAATGTAAGCACTGATTTCTGCACTGATTAAATATTGTTAATCCATAACTTGCAGGAAAGAAGTATCCTTAAGATATTCATTCAGTATGCAAACCTCAGGGTATAATTTTCCATTTTCAGTCAAAGTGCTTTGCTGAGTGAGATTCATGCCATCCGTTCCTCTGTGGCTCAAAGCAACATTTTTTCCCACAATATCGTCAATTCTTCACCACATTAGTTATGCAGCCGGGCTCTATGGTGCCCAACTTGTAGAATCACATGGCCAAGAGATTGAAGTGCTCACTGCTGCCAGGGTCTTATGGCAGTCATGCAGGTAGCACCATTTTTAAAGCCCAGCTACTTACCATTTCAGATGCTGTAAGTCAGGAACTGGCCCTCACACTGTTGTACTGTTATCCAGGAGGACAAAGCTCAGAAAGGAAATGTAGCTCCCCACATTATAGATCGGCAGATAGGTTTTGTGAATGGGTTAGTGGAAAGGAGGGTTGTTCTCTTTCCTGCAAACCACCAAAGGACACTACAACAACAGACCAGAAAGCTTTGACATAGGTAGAGACTCAGTGCTTTATCGCAGGTTAAATAGAATGCACAGTGCAGAAAGTAGATCAATGGATAATATTTTGCATTGTGCAAACGTAAATGCCATCATTTTCTCTTTTACCTCAAAAGCCCATCATTCACCAATTACACATTTGTACACATACCTTATCACATACCTTACCATGATCATATCCATTCAATGGCTCTCACCCACTCATCGTCCAAAACTACAAAACATTCGCACCTTCTGTGTTTCTTATTCATTCATCCAGGACACCACACCACATTTTCTGTCTTACACCTAACTACCCTTCCATCTATTTCCATCAAACTCAATCTCTCCCTTTATCTCATTGCAGGAAAAATTGGCCCAGCAAACAGACTGATGTCTCTTTACCATGTCAACAGATCCGCCTGTGATTCCAGACTGGTTGCAGCTAATCTGCATGAGCGACTGGGGCCCAATGCCTAGACTGAAGATTCCAAGACTCTGGTACAGCCAAGTGCCTGACTAACCGTGACAAATCTGCTGGATTAGAATTGGACAAGCCCTTTGACTGAGTGTGATGGTACCCCCAAAACTAACCATTGATCCTTTGGTTCCACTACAGACTGGTCCTCTGACTTTCAGATGTGGCCATTTGTTTGATGTTTACTTTGTGCAAACACTACGTTAAGCAAGTTAACTGCAAAAGTTACTGACATATGTTGCAAGATTTTTCTTTAAAAATTCATTCATGATTTGAGAGCATCACTGGCCAGGTAGCATTTATTGCCCATCCTTAATTGCCCAGAGGGCAGTTAAGAGTCAACCATGTTGCTGTGGGTCTGGAGTCATATGTTGGCCAGCCTGGGTAAGAATGGCAAATTTCCTTCCCTGAAGGACTTTAGTGAACCAGATGGGTTTTTCCTGACAATTGACAATGATTTCACAGTCATCATTAAACTCTTAATTCCAGATTTTTTTAATTGAATACAAATTCCACCATCTGCCATGGCGGGATTTGAACCTAGGACACGAGTCTCTGGATTAATAGTCCAGCAATAATACCACTAGGCTGTCACCTCCCCTGAAGATGACTGATGTTGATTTAGCCCAGCGCTGTACATTAACAGGTCCACTCCTTGAGTATTTAGTAGTCCCCATTGTGACAATTTGTCTGCTTCTCCCTCTATGAAAAAGCAGTGCAAGTCACAGAGAGTGACAGTATCTCAGCAAATGCAAAGTAGGCGAGTAGGCTAAGAGCTATAAGATTCATTGAGTGTAGATGCAGGAGATACTTGTGTCCTTACACACAAAGTAACCTGGTAGAAACATACAAGTGAGAGATGTCCCTGCACTCCAATGAAGAGAGTTGAAGCGTTGAGGTGGTGTGTTGATTGGCCTGAGGGCAGCAAGGACAATGTGCCAAGGTTTGGTCCTTGCTGGTATCAACTTGCATGGATGAAAGGTTAAGGAGCATGATGGCCAAGGGGCATGCATAGACATTGTGCTGAAGAAACAGTTGCTTAATGTCCTGTACAAGCAATTGGTGAGCTGCAGTTGCCTGGTACACACATATTTTCATGTTGGATTTTGCAGCATCTGTTTCTCTGGGAAGTAATGCAGAAATAAAGGTGAATTAGGCTATTAATGAGAGGCAAACACATGGAAGTAAAGATAGTGATCATTCATAAATGAGATTCTGAATCCACCATTTAAGGTTAAAGGACAAAATTGCAAAACTTTCAAAATATCTAACTTTTTCCATTCTCGCTATATTTTCCCAACTTTCTTGCCATTCTGCACACAACAGGGAGGAGTAAACTTTGCCCTCAGTCATAAGAATGTAAGAATTTAAAGACAGAAAAGTAGATCAGGATGCCCACCTTTGATTAAATTTCAAGTATGGTCCTTTGCCATTTCAAAATTTCAAAACTGGAAATCCTGAATTACACCTCATTGCCTTTTGCCTGAGGAAAATTAGAGTCAATGAGAATCAGGAGGAAAACCTCTCTGTTGGAGTCATTTCTGACTCAAAGGAAGATGGATGTGCTTGTTTCAATTCAATTAACTTAGCTTCAGATCATTACTGGAAGAGTTGATCTGTGTAGAGTCCTGAGCCCAACCATCTTCGGTTGCTTCATCAATGACCTTCCCTCCATCATGTGATTAAAAGTGGGGATGTTCAGCAAATGTTCACTTTGTGTGACTCCTCAGATGCTGAAGCAGTCTGTATCCAAATGCCGTGAGACCTGCACAATATCCAGGTTTGGGCTGACAAGTGGCAAATAACATTTGTATCACAGAGTACCAGGGTATGACCGTCTCCAAAAAGAGAGAATCTAACCATTGCCCCTTGGCATTCAATGGTATTACCATCAGTGAAATTCCCATAATCCTCATCCTATGGGTTACCATTGACCAAAGCTGAAACAGACTATGTATTTAAATATGATGGCTACAAGAGTTAGATTCCTGCAGCAAGTAATTCAATTTCTCACTTCCCATAGTCTGACCACCATTTCAAGGCGTAAGTCACAAGTGTGATGAATACATCACACTTGGCTGAATGAATGAAGGTCTAGCAAAACTCAAGTTTTACACCATCCAGAACAAAAAAGCCTGCTTGATTGGCATCACATTCACAAGCATCCAGTCCTTCCAGGGTTGACGTTCAGTTACAATAGTGTGTACCATATACATGACACAGAATTTCACCAAGGTACCTTGGACAGCACCTTCCAAATCCATGAACGGTATCATTGAGAAGAACAAGGACAGCAGATACATACTAACACCTGCAAAGGCATGGAGACAGACAGCTGAATCAAATCAGCCCTTCTACCTCGTGTATTCACAACACAGTAAAATTAAAACTTAAAAAAACTGACCCCAATGGTTCTAAACAAAAATTTATTAGCAATACATTAACTTCAGCACAGAAAAATTAAATGATGTAATCTAACTGATGCCTTTGATTTCAACCTGATAACCTTTGTTTCCAGCCCCATTCATACAAAAGACAGACAGGGGATAAACAAAATAAAATAATAAAACTGCCCACATTACTTTAGCGGTTTTTATGATGCACATTTCCACAAATGTATATGATTGTTTCTTGATTGATTTTTTTGAAGACATCAATCATGGCCAACTTTTCAGTTTGCTCTGAGGAATTCAGTGATACTTATAACTTAGTTTCTATTCTCCAAACTTCCAACAGCTGATTAGCATGCCTCCCCACTTCAGGAATTCAGATCTTCATGCTGTAGCTTCAACAGTCGAACTTCTCTCAAGAACACAGACCAAAAATCAGTTCAAAGCTCTGGCCCCTCCCTTAGTTTGACCATCATCTTCCCTTCCAGACTTGCCACCCACCAGTTCCCAGGTATTGACCTCATTAATGGCTAAGTATCTGCTATCATAGAATCCCCACAGTGTAGAAACAGGCCATTCGGCGCAACAAGTCCACAAAGACCTTCTGAACAGCATCCCACCCAGACCCATCCCCCACCCTATCCCTGCATTTCCCATGGCTAACACACCTAACCTACACATCCCTGGACACTATGGATAATTTAGCATGGCCGATCCACCTAATTTGCACATCTTTGGACTGTGGGAAGAAACCGGAGCACCTGGTGGAAACTCACGCAGACAATAGGGTGAATGTGGTTCTGGTCAAACATTCTGATTTCCTTAGTGTAAAGAGTATATGGAAATTTCTTGAACAAAAACCAACGTGCAATTAACTGCCAGGCCTGCTCACATTCCAAAGGTCATCTTCAGCGCACAGTTCTCAGTTCACAGCTCCAAACCAAAAATTGATAAAAGAATGAAATAAAAATTATTGAACAATCAGTGAGGTTTTTGACACGTTACAAATTCTCCTCCAAATCACTCACCATTCAGACTTGGAAATATATCTCCATTTCTTCAAAAATCCTGTAACTGCATTTCCCCCCTTCCCCAGAAATGGCATTGTGGTTCTACCTACACTAAATGGACTGCAGTAGTTCAAGACTGCAGATCACCACTACCTTCTCAAAAGCAACTAGGGACGGACAATAAATGCTGGCACAGCCAAAGGTGTCCACATTCCATGCATTAATAAAAAAGATCCCTTAAGTTAATTCAATTCTATATCTAAGTATTTTGTAAATGCATCAAGAGTTTTCATCGTTACCACAATTTCAGGTGTGGTGAAAATAATTATCCTTAACTCCCTTTAACGCTTCTGCCTATCACTTTAAGATGATGGCCATGGTTGACCTCTCTATTACAGGAAATTTGTCCATGCTGTCTAAGCCTCTTATAAATTGATACACCTAAATTATATCTCTCCTCAGCCTTCTCTGTTTCAGAGAAAACAACCCTAGTCTATTCAATATTCCACCATACCTAAAATTCCATATTCCTGGCAACAACCTTGTAAATCTGTAAATTCTTTAGTACCACCACATCTTCCTGTCATTTGCTGACCACAACTATAATCAGTTCTCTAGCTGTGGCCTAGCTGGTATTTGATACAGTTGAAGCATAAACTCTCTGCTCTTTTATTAAGTGCTTTGACTGGTAAGTTAAAATATTCATTTTAAACAACTTGTCCTGCTGCCTACAAAGATCCGTGTATATGCATTCCATTTACTTTCATTCCTCTACAATTAGACTAATCTATTTATTGCCAATTCCCTTATATTTTTTGCCCTCCACATTTCCCCAAATTGAACTCTTTTCCATTTTGTCCTCACGTGACCAGTTTAATTAAAGTGATATATTCCTGCTGTCTACAGCTTCCTTGCTCACTTTCAAACCACAAGACTGATTTTATGATCAGCAGAAAGCTTATTAACCGAGCACCTTACATTTAAGTCAATGCATAGTGCAATAAATAAAAAACCTGGAACTGAGGTCAATGGAAGCCGTGCAAACAGCCATTCCTCACAAAAACACCCATCAACCATTACCTTTTGCCTCTAAGCCCACTTCAGATCAAACTTGTGAATTCCTTTGGATTTCATCAGCTTTTATTTTTCTGGCCTGTCCTTTACATGGAAGTTCTCAAAAATATGTTGCTGAAATCCATGTACACTACATCACTGTTGTCAATGACCTTCCTTGTTACCTCCTCAAATATTCATTCATTCATATTAGCCGGACAGGACTTCCACTGAACAAATCCATTCCCTAAAACTAAGTGCAGATTTGTCTCTTCTCTTGTTTGCCATGCTACCTACTAGCAAAAGTTATTCTCCTGAATCCTTTTTAAAGAATTCGGTGTTCTCTATACAATTTACATAAATTTTATTTCAGAAACACTGTAATTCAAATATCCTTCAGATACTGTTCTGTTATTTCTGAGCTTCTCAGCAATTTGTCTACATGTTTACTCCCCAATCTCATTCAGACATTTTGAGGTCTATACTCACAACACTGGTTGCTCTACATAGCATTGAGTTCAGCTACACAGCATCATTTGATGCTCCTGCTAGTATATCATTCCCTTTGGCAGCCGAAAAGGTAAATTTGTCATAGTCTTACTGGACCATAGGGCTGCTCTCTCATTGGTGGTGGTTAAACCTGAGGGTCACTACATCTCAGGCAAGGGGACAGGCTGAGAAGGAAACTCCTTCGTGGTAATCTCAGATGGTTTGGGAATTGGATTCACGCTGTTGGAGTCACTCTAAGTCACTGACCAGCCAACTGAGCTAACTGAGCCCCTGTATAGTTTCTCATATTGCAATCTACCTGAGATATTCCATCTGAAAACACTTCTGGGCAAGAATGTTGCCATTTCTGCAGTTTTATGAGCTATGTTTCAGTGATACCCATGATGTGACAAGACAAAAGCACACATCATTAAGGATCATATATTAGCAAGGATGTATTTACTAATTAACAGGAAACAAGGATAAATAGGCCATTTTCATGTGTTAAACCATAAGATATAGGAGCAGAAATAGGCCGTTTGGCCCATCGAGCCTGCTTCACCATTCAATCAACACTGATATGTTCTTCAACCCATTCTCCTGCCTTCTCCCCATAACCTTTGATCCCTTACTAATCAAGAACCTATTTATCTTTGTCTTAAAAAGATGACTTGGCCTCCACAGCCTTCTGTAACAATCTGTTCCATAGATTCATCACTCTCTGTCTTAAAAAAATTCCTCCTCATCTCAGTTCTAAAAGGTCATGCCTTTGCTCTGAGGGTATGCCCTTTGGGTCCTGGTCTCTCCTATGAGTGGAAGCATCTTCTCTACATCCACACTATCCAGGCCACTCAGTATTCAGTGAGTTTCAATGAGATCCCCTCTCATCTTTCTAAACTCCATTGAGTACAGATCTAAAAGTTATCCTGGATTTCTGTTACTAGCCCAGTGACATCATCACTATACCACCATCTCCTCTCTGATTGCAGAATGGAGCAGAAATATTGCAGAAATATAAATGGAGCACTGCTGGGATGATTGTTGAGACCTCAATTACTTACAATCTAAAACAGTGTTCTTCACTGAAGAGGTTGATTGCATCGTAACCAAATTTGCAATATAGGTGAGAAAACAAGTGGTATGGAAGATATAAACAGCTGGCTAAGGGATAGTGGTAGGATAGGTGAGTGGACAAAACTTTGGAAGATGGGGTACATTATGTGAGATTTGAGAATGCTCTCCTTGCTAGGAAGAATAGAACAGAATACTATTTGAGAGGAGAGCGACTGCAGAATTGAGGCATCTGATTAGCCAAAATGAATCACAGTAGGCAGCATATAGGTATGACAGGTAATTGGGAAGGGGCAAATGGAGGATGTTGGAGCTTGTTGCAAGGAGAATGAAATATAAAAGTAAGGAAATCTTACTACCACTGTACAGGGCAATGGTGAGGCCTTGCCCACGGTACAGTATCAAGACTGACGTACTCTACCTCTGTTTATTAAAAATAAATTTATTAACCAACTAAGTAAGGTTGCAAGAAATAAACTTTTAAGACTTAACTCTGGTCTGGGATAGAAAACTGATCAATTATTCATTAATCACTTTGTAGTCCTTTATGTCTGTGTTGTCTGATTTGATAGTACTTCAATTGAAGAAATAAATCACTTACTGACCCTATTTACTCACACTTATAATTCCTCCTGCATATTTCTGTCTGTTCACTGTTGATGTTCCTTCCTTGAATCATCATGCTAGTTATTCTTAACCCTAGTCTGTTTTAAAAACATGGATAGTTCCTTTCTGGGTGCTACATGCTGAGAGACATTTCAAAGTATAATATTACGCAAACACTTCTTATAGTCAGACATACTTGCAATTTACAACATCTGACATACAGATTCTTCCAGTTAATTAATTTGAGTTTACTATTTTTTTTTCAAGATTATTGGTTTATATTTCAATGTATGAATTACAATTTTAATTTATTAACTGAAATTTGATTATGTGCAAATTTCTCAGAAAAGCAAGTACCAATCAATCAAATTATTATAATCCTTTTTAAGAGAATAATCTACCAGTCTTTTCATTTGCCAACTAATTAAGAATTTAGAGTAAAATCTGTAAGATAACGAGAGTATTTTAACACATCACATATTCCATCACAACCTGAGTAAACTCTTGAAATTAAAAGAGATATATAGACAACTCTCAATTACCTTCCATCCATTTCTCATCAGAAATGGACAAACATTTGCCTTTGAAAAGGAGGGGCCAGGCACTTTAGCTGCTTCCTGATCTAAGGCCCATCTAATGCAATTTCATGTGACTGTTTAATGGGTAAATAGCATGCCCACATGTTTCAGATTGTGGTCTGCTTCATAATACAAACTTGGATCTTGCAGACCCCAAATTCACTTTTCAGATTAAAATGGATGGAATGAGCATCGGATCTACTGAATTGAACAGGGTGTTGTACAGCGTAAACAATGTTCCTTAAAGCAGGCTGGTGATTGCTGAAGGTCCAAAGATATTGCACATCACTACCACATTGTGCTCCCAAAACCCTGACAAATCCCTCCAGGAAAGGCTTCCCATTCCTAATTATTAGTTCTGCTTGTGTGTCAGATATTTTCTTGACCTTACATATCCATAAAGCTTCAGAGGTGCACATGTTGCTTATAGGCAGCAAAAGAGGTTCAAACCAATCCAGTTAGCACCTTCTGAAGTGTAGAGCTGGATGAACACAGCAGGCCAAGCAGCATCAGAGGAGCAGGAAGGCTGATGTTTCGGGCCTAGACCCTTCTTCAGAAATGGGGGAGGGGAAGGGGGTTCTGAAATAAATAGGGAGAGAGGGGGAGGCGGGTAGAAGATGGATAGAGGAGAGGATAGGTGGAGAGGAGACAGACAGGTCAAAGAGGCGGGGATGGAGCCAGTGAAGGTGAGTGTAGGTGGGGAATTAGGGAGGAGATAGATCAGTCCAGGGAGGACGGACAGGTCAAGGGGGCGGGATGAGGTTAGTAGGTAGGAGATGGGGGTGCGGCTTGAGGTGAAAGAAGGGGATAGGTGGGAGGAAGGACAGGTTAGGGAAGCGGGGACGAGCTGGGCTGGTTTCGGGACGTGGTAGAGGGAGGGGAGATTTTGAAGCTTGTGAAGTCCACATTGATACCATTGGGCTGCAGGATTCCCAAGCGGAATATGAGTTGCTGTTCCTGCAACCTTCGGGTGGCATCGTTGTGGCACTGCAGGAGGCCCAGGATGGATATGTCGTCTGAGGAATGGGAGGGGGAGTTGAAATGGTTCGCGACTGGGAGGTGCAGTTGTTAAGTGCGAACCGAGCGTAGGTGTTCTGCAAAGCGGTCTCCAAGCCTCTGCTTGGTTTCCCCAATGTAGAGGAGGCCACAACAGGAACAGCGGATGCAGTATCCCACATTAGCAGATGTGCAGGTGAACATCTGCTTGATGTGGAAAGTCTTCTTGGGGCCTGGGATGGGGGTGAGGGGGGAGGTGTAGGGGCAGGTGTAGCACTTCCTGCGGTTGCAGGGAAAAGTGCCGGGTGAGGTGGGGCTGGAGGGGAGTGTGGAGTGGACAAGGGAGTCACAGAGAGAGTGGTCCCTCTGGAAAGCAGATAAGGATGGGGAGGGAAAAATGTCTTTGGTCCCTGTTGCTCAGAAGGGAAGGGGGGAGAGGAGGAGAGCATTAGTCATTGGGGACTCCATAGTTAGGGGGACAGATAGGAGATTCTGTGGGAACGAGAGAGACTCGCGGTTGGTGTGTTGCCTCCCAGGTGCCAGGGTCCGTGATGTCTTGGATCGTGTTTTCGGGATCCTTAAGGGGGAGGGGGAGCAGCCCCAAGTCATGGTCCACATAGGCACCAACGACATAGGTAGGAAAAGGGATGGGGACGTAAGGCAGAAATTCAAGGAGCTAGGGTGGAAGCTTAGAGCTAGAACAAACAGAGTTGTTATCTTTGGTTTGTTACCCGTGCCACATGCTAGCGAGGCGAGGAATAGGGAGAGAGAGCAGTTGAACACGTGGCTACAGGGATGGTGCAGGAGGGAGGGATTCAGATACCTGGATAATTGGGGCTCATTCTGGGGTAGGTGGGACCTCTACAAACGGGATGGTCTACACCTGAACCAGTGGGGTACCAATATCCTGGGGGGGAAATTTGCTAATGCTCTTCGGGACGGTTTAAACTAATTCAACAGGGGGGTGGGAACCTGAATTGTAGCTCCAGTGTACAGGAGGTTGAGAGTAGTGAGGTCATAAATAAGGTTTCAAGGTTGCAGGAGTGTACCGGCAGGCAGGAAGGTGGTTTGAAGTGTGTCTACTTCAATGCCAGGAGCATCCGGAATAAGATGGGTGAACATGCAGCATGGGTTGGTACCTGGGACTTCGATGTTGTGGCCATTTCGGAGACATGGATAGAGCAGGGACAGGAATGGTTGTTGCAGGTTCTGGGGTTTAGATGTTTCAGTAAGATCAGGGAAGGTGGTAAAAGAGGGGGAGGTGTGGCATTGTTAGTCAAGGACAGTATTACGGTGGCAGAAAGGATGTTTGATGACAACTCGTCTACTGAGGTAGTATGGGCTGAGGTTAGAACCAGGAAAGGAGAGGTCACCCTGTTGGGAGTTTTCTATAGGCCTCCGAAAAGTTCCAGAGATGTCGAGGAAAAGATTGCAAAGATGATTCTGGATAGGAGCGAAAGTAACAGGGTAGTTGTTATGGGGGACTTTAACTTTCCAAATATTGACTGGAAACGCTATAGTTCGAGTACTTCAGATGGGTCAGTTTTTGTCCAATGTGTGCAGGAGGGTTTCCTGACACAGTATGTAGATAGGCCAACAAGAGGCGAGGCCACATTGGATTTGGTACTGGGTAATGAACCAGGCCAGGTGTTAGATTTGGAGGTAGGTGAGCACTTTGGTGATAGTGACCACAATTCGGTTACGTTTACTTTAGCGATGGAAAGGGATCGGTATATAACGCAGGGCAAGAGTTATAGCTGGGGGAAAGGCAATTATGAGGCGATGAGGCAAGATTTAGGATGCATAGGATGGAGAAGGAAACTGCAGGGGCTGGGCACAATTGAAATGTGGAGCTTGTTCAAGGAACAGCTACTGCGTGTCCTTGAGAAGTATGTACCTGTCAGGCAGGGAGGAAGTGGTCGAGCGAGGGAACCGTGGTTTACTAAAGAAATTGAATTTCTTGTCAAGAGGAAGAAGGAGGCTTATGTAGAGATGAGGTGTGAAGGCTCAGTGAGGGCGCTTGAGAGTTACAAGTTAGCCAGGAAGGACCTAAAGAGAGAGCTAAGAAGAGCCAGGAGGGGACATGAGAAGTCTTTAGCAGGTAGGATCAAGGAAAACCCTAAAGCTTTCTATAGGTATGTCAGGAATAAAAGAATGACTAGAGTAAGATTGGGGCCGGTCAAGGACAGTAGTGGGAAGTTGTGCGTGGAGTCCGAAGAGATAGGAGAGGTGCTAAATGAATATTTTTCGTCAGTATTCACGCAGGAAAAAGACAATGTAGTCGAGGAGAATACTGAGATATAGTCTATTAGACTAGACGGGATTGAGGTTCATAAGGAGGAGGTGTTAGCAATTCTGGAAGGTGTGAAAATAGATAAGTCCCCTGGGCCGGATGGGATTTATCCTAGGATTCTCTGGGAAGCTAGAGAGGAGATTGCAGAGCCTTTGGCTTTGATCTTTATGTCGTCATTGTCTTCAGGAATAGTGCCAGAAGACTGGAGACTAGCAAATGTTGTCCCCTTGTTCAAGAAGGGGAGTAGAGACAACCCTGGTAATTATAGACCAGTGAGCCTTACTTCGGTTGTGGGTAAAGTGTTGGAAAGGATTATAAGAGATAGGATTTATAATCATCTAGAAAGGAATAATTTGATTAGGGATAGTCAACACGGTTTTGTGAAGGGTAGGTCGTGCCTCACAAACCTTATTGAGTTCTTCGAGAAGGTGACCAAACAGGTGGATGAGGGTAAAGCAGTTGATGTGGTGTATTTGGATTTCAGTAAAGCGTTTGATAAGGTTCCCCATGGTAGGCTATTGCAGAAAATACGGAGGCATGGGATTGAGGGTGATTTAGCGGTTTGGATCAGAAATTGGCTAGCTGTAAGAAGACAGAGGGTGGTGGTTGATGGGAAATGTTCATCCTGGAGTTCAGTTACTAGTGGTGTACCTCAAGGATCTGTTTTGGGGCCACTGCTGTTTGTCATTTTTATAAATGACCTGGATGAGGGCGTAGAAGGATGGGTTAGTAAATTTGCGGATGACACCAAAGTCGGTGGAGTTGTGGATAGTGCGGAAGGATGTTGCAGGTTACAGAGGGACATAGATAAGCTGCAGAGCTGGGCTGAGAGGTGGCAAATGGAGTTTAATGCGGAAAAGTGTGAGGTGATTCACTTTGGAAGGAGTAACAGGAATACAGAGTACTGGGCTAATGGTAAGATTCTTGGTAGTGTGGATGAGCAGAAAGATCTCGGTGTCCATGTGCATAGATCACTGAAAGTTGCCACCCAGGTTGATAGCGTTGTTAAGAAGGCGTACAGTATGTTAGGTTTTATTGGTAGAGGGATTGAGTTTCGGAGCCATGAGGTCATGTTGCAGCTGTACAAAACTCTGGTGCGGCCGCACTTGGAGTATTGCGTACAGTTCTGGTCACCGCATTATAGGAAGGATGTGGAAGCATTGGAAAGGGTGCAGAGGAGATTTACCAGGATGTTGCCTGGTATGGAGGGAAGGTCTTATGAGGAAAGGCTGAGGGTTTTGAGGCTGTTTTCGTTAGAGAGAAGAAGGTTAAGAGGTGACTTGATAGAGACATACAAGATGATCAGAGGATTAGATAGGGTGGACAGTGGGAGCCTTTTTCCTCGGATGGTGATGGCTAGCACGAGGGGACATAGCTTTAAATTGAGGGGTGATAGATATAGGACAGATGTCAGAGGTAGGTTCTTTACTCAGAGAGTAGTAAGGGCGTGGAATGCCCTGCCTGCAAAAATAGACTCGCCCACTTTAAGGGCATTTAAATGGTCATTGGATAAACATATGGATGATAATGGAATAGTTTAGGTTAGATGGGCTTCAGATTGGTTTCACAGGTCGGCGCAACATCGAGGGCCAAAGGGCCTGTACTGCGCTGTAATGTTCTATGTTCTATGTTCTATGTTGGTGGTGGGGTCGCATTGCAGGTGGTGGAAGTGTCGGAGGATGATGTGTTGGATCCGGAGGTTGGTGGGGTGGTACGTGAGGACGAGGGGGATTCTGTTTTGGTTGTTATTGCGGGGACAAGGTGTGAGGGATGAGTTGCAGGAAATGCGGGAGACACGGTCGAGGGCATTCTCAACCACTGAGGGGGAGAAGTTGCGGTCCTTGAAAAACGAGGACATCTGAGATGTACAGGAGTGGAATGCCTCATCCTGGGAGCAGATGCGGCGGAGGCGAAGGAATTGGGAATAGGGAATGGCATCTTTGCAGGAAGGTGGGTGGGAGGAGGTGTATTCTAGGTAGCTGTGGGAGTCAGTGGGCTTGAAATAGATATCGGTTTCTTGCTGATTGCCGGAGATGGAGACAGAGAGGTCCAGGAAGGAGAGAGAGGTATTAGAGATGGTCCAGGTGAACTTAAGGTTGGGGTGGAAGGTGTTGGTGAAGTGGATGAACTGCTCGAGCTCCTCGTGGGAGCATGAGGCGGCGCCGATACAGTCATCAATGTAACAGAGGAAGAGGTGGGGTTTAGAGCCAGTGTAGGTACAGAAGAGGGATTGTTCCACATATCCTACAAAGAGGCAGGCATAGTTTGGGCCCATGTGGGTACCCATGGCCACCCCCTGTCTCCTCTCCACTTATCTTCTCCTCTATCCATCTTCTGTCTGCCTCTCCCTCTCTCCCTATTTATTTCAGAACCTCCTTGCCCTCCCCCATTTCTGAAGAAAGGTCTAGGCCCGAAACGTCAGCCTTTCTGCTCCAATGATGCTGCTTGGCCTGCTGTGTTCATCCAGCTCTACACTTTGTTATCTCAGATTCTCCAGCATCTGCAGTTCCTACTATTTCTGAAGCACCTTCTGAAGCATGCTTTGGACAGACAGAGCATTGTCTTCGGGTGAAAGAACGCGATGAGACCCTGTAAAGTCCATGTGTTTATAGTATGCCTGCAATTTGTCAGGATGAATCAGAAGGGCTTTGACAACCCAACAGAAAGCCCTTGAGAATATAACAATATTTTGTTGATTGTTTTTCTAAATTATTTACAGTAAAGTTGGAGGATTAAAGCTTTGTTTGGCTAGAGTTAACTGTGTTTGTTCCTAACAGCACAGAAAACAAAATACAAAGACAGATATAAAAAAACTACAGCGGCTAAAGGCTATTTCAAATTGTTACATCCTGCTCTGCAATATAAACATTCAAATCACTTGACAAAAATTGGTGAAATAATAACATGGGTTCTTCATAGCATACAAGTGTTACAGATCATATTCACTAGGAGACTACATACCAGTACATCTACTCTCTACCACTGCCGCTTGCAAAGTGAATACAAGTCATGAGATGATGATGTTGTATCCTATTGAGGTGATAGTGATTGATAGCAACTCCAGATCTGTTCCCTTAAAGTTCATATACATCACAACAAAACACAAAAAAGTGTATTGCACTTTGTTTTTCCTATTTATTTTTGTTTCTCAACAGAAATATTGAATTGCATTTTTGCATAAATAATAAGTGTTTTAGCTCCCATAAGGTATTATTGGAAATCTGAAATAAACAGAAAATGCTGGTAACATCTAGTAGTCTGGAAGTAGTGTGGAGATAGAAACAGAATTAATGTTTCTAGAAACAGAAACAGTGTTCTGATGAAAGGCCATTAATCTAAAATTTAACCCTATCTCTCTTTCTGTCCACAGATGATCATTTAAACAGATTTTCAACATTGGAGTGTGCAGGAGCTAAAGAGGTTATCTGGTGTCAGCATGTATGAAAAGATGGCCTTTCAGCCTTTAAAATAACATTGGCTGGAAATGTGAACAGGGTTCTAATGTAAAGCCTAGACCCAGAATAAAACTTTTCTGATTTCAGGAGATTTAATGGAGAATAATGGTTCTTTTTGGAGAGATAAGATCCACTCTAATCATTAGTACTGATAGAGTTGGCTGGATGGAGGTAGCTGTGAAATTTAAGTCCTGCCTTATCTGTAGCTCAAACCTGTGAATAGATGCAGCAGATCAGGCTTCTCTGGCTCAAGGGTGGTGCCAGTGTGTCCTGCTTAGTATCAAGGAGTTGTATGCCTGCTCCAATACCACATTGTCTCTAGTCTCTAGTCACCATCAAAGGATTCCTACACAAGTCCTTCCTTTATGCTCCTTATTTTGTTTTGTCCCACGGCCCCACCTTGCCAAAGCCACATCTTCCTGCTGGAAGGGGCTCAAAGGAACTGATGTGCTATCCCTCAATAACGCTGCATGGTGTTAAAGGCTCTGCTACATTATGGTAACAGTGCTCACATCATCCTGATTTCAAGGGACAGACAGCAATGATAATGTTCATTTTTTATAACTAAGATTTATAAGAATTAGCAGACTGATTATCATTGCTGAACCACATTGTGAACATTTCAGTCATAGGTCAACAAGTCCTGATGTGGGATCTTAAAACTGCAGCCTTTACCTCAGAGACAGGAGTGCTACATTGTTCACAGTTTACATCAATGATTTGGAGCTGGGGATCAAATATAATAATTTCAAATTTCCAGATGACACAAAGCCAAGAATGTGTGTTGTAAGGAAAATGTAAAACATTTTCCGGAGAATTTAGACAAGTTTAACAAATGTGTAAGAACATGGCAGATGGAATATCATGTGGAAAAATGTTAGCTTATCCACTTTCATAGGAAGAAGTGATGTTCAGAGCATTTCCTAAATGGTGAGAGATTGAAAAGTGTAGATATGCAAATTGACAGGTATATTTGTGAAGAATTCACTGAAGACTAACTTGCAGGTGCAGCAGGTTATTGGCGAGTCAAATGGAATCTTAAGCTTTATTGCAAGAGGATTTGAGTCCAGGAGTGGTGAAATCTTACTCAATTATATAGGAACTCAGTTAGACCACACCTAGAGCAGGTTTGGTCTCAGGAAAGATATTATTGCCACAGAGGGAGTGCAACAGAGGTTCACTGGACAGGTTTCTGGGATGGTGAGAGTGTCCTATGAAGAGAGATTGAGAAACTGGGCCTGTATTCTCTCGACATTCAAAGAATGAGAGGAGATCTCACTGAAACCTATAAAATATGTAAACAGATAGACAAGGTCAGTGCTGATAAGATGTTTCCCCTGGGTAGGGAGTCTAGAACCACAGGCACAACTTTAAAACAGAGGGGATGACATTTAGAACTGAATTGAGGAAAATGTTTTTCCTCTGAGAGTTGTGGAAGCTCAGTCTTTGAAGTTACTTAAAGTAGAAGGTGATATATTTTTGAGTGTCAATGAGTTATGGGGTTAGTATGAATAAAAGACATTGTTGTAGTTGACCAGCTGTGACCATTTTAAATGACAGAGCAGGCTCAAGGGCCAGATAATATACTTCTGTTCTTATGTTCCTACCTATTGAGCCACAGGGTCTCCTGTCATTGGCTATGAAAGCATCATAATAGGGTTTGATGTCAATTGGCTTTGTTTGAATGGCAGCAGTTCCAGAAAGTATCTCACTGCCATTTTCTCAGGGGCTTTTAGGGATGGGCAATAAATGTGGGTTTAGCTTGTAATGCTCATATCACAGGCAAGAATTTTAAAAAACTTCATAGGATATTCCTTCCAAAATGTTTCTTTCTTCTATGACACCATTTAGCATTTGCTGTGATATCAGCATGAAAATTTGGGGAGTCAGGGGGACAGTTGTTCAGTGGGGTGGAGTGCAAACAACTGGAATACAGGCTCAAAAAACAAGCTAGACACCCCTCGATTTTCAGGCTCAGCTGGCGCCAGCGCTCAAACCCGAGAAACCTTTCAACTAGGCCACATCCTCACATAGCAAAAACATTCACTTTAAAAGGGTCTTATAGCTAATTTGTCTTCCTATTTCAAGGACCGCAACTTCCCCTCTCCAGTGATCAAAAATTCCCTCAACAGCATCTCTTGTATTTCCTGCACTTCTACCCTCAAAGACCCTCCCTCTAACAAAAATAAAGACAGAATCCTCCTTGTCCTCAAGATTCTCAGTCACTTCCGCCAACAACAATCTGTCCCCACAACCAAAGAGATATTTCCCTCCCCACCCCTATCTGCCTTTCGTAGGGATTGCTCTCTTCACAACTCCCTCATTCGCTCCACTCTCCCCACTAACCCCACCGCCCCCAGCACCTTTCCCTGCAACCACAGGAAGTGCTACACCTGCCCCTACATCTCCCCCCCAGCTTCCATCCAAGGCCCAAAGCAAAGCTTTCATATCCCACAGGGGTTCATCTGTACATTCTCCAACCTGGTCTACTGTATCCATTGCTCCCGATGTGGCCTCCTCTACTTTAGTGAGACCAAGCGCAGATTCAGAGACCATTTCGTGGAGCATCTGTGCTCTGTACGCAATAATCAACAACACCTTCCGGTCACCAACCATTTTAACTCCCCCTCCCACTCCCCGGGTGACATGTCCATCCTGGCCCTCCTCCAGTGTCACAATGATGCCACCAGCAAATTGGAGGAGCAGCACTTCATATTCTGCCTCAGGATCCTACAGTCGGATGGCCTCAACATAGAATTCATCAATTTTAAAATCTCTCCACCCCTCGCCTCATCCCACGTCTTAACCTTCCTCTCATCCCAACCTCCTTGACCTGATGCAACCCATCCATTTTCTCTTCCACCTATCTGCCCGACCCATCCCACTGATCAATCCCCACCACTCTCCACCTGAACCCACCTATCACCATCCCACCTACCTTTCCCCAGCCCCACCCCTTCTCCCTCTACTTATTTCCCAGCTCCCTTCCCCCTCCCCATATCTGAAGAAGGGTCCCGACCCGAAACGTCAACTTTCCTGTTCCTCTGATGCTGCCTGACCTGCTGTGTTCCTCCAGCTCCACACTGTGTTGTCGCTGCTCGTTGCTCATTCTTACACTCACATAAGCTGCCAACTTGACTGGGTAATGAGGTTAGACAATTTTTTTCACATCTTTCACCCTCAAGTGTGCTTTTCTATTCTATCCATTTGCAGAAGTCACACATTGATATAATAACGAACAAGGGAAAGAAGAGGGAATTATCTAAGCCACCATTCAAGATTCTTTGTTAGGAGATGGTGCTAAAGATTCTTGACTGGAAATTAATAGGGAGAATGGAGAAGGGAAAGGTTACAAACCTTTGGCAAGTATAAAATTCAAGTATTCTTTCCTATTCATTCCTTACCTTATTATTTAAACATTTATTAACTCCACAATGCAGATACAGCATACACACTACAGTTTGTTCCATCCAAATTTTTAAAGAGGTTTTTACATTAGCATCTGAATATATTTTCTTTCCTGTCTTTAATGCCTGAACAGGACACCGTCAAAGTCCAAAGACCAGTTTCAATGGGGCACTACCCAATACCTGGTATCACCTATCGTGATAATAGTAAATACAGATGCATATATCGGCATTTCAAGGGAGTTAATTAGCAACATTCACAATTTCGTATTCCATTCTCTGTGACAGATATGCTAATGTGGAGGTAGGTTGGTGGTGAGGGATGGAGGAGGCAGGAAGGAAAATAGGAGTTCAGTGTACAGGGTTTCCATCACTGCTGCCTATGGAAAGCAACAGTTTAGGATTGAATCTGGGATATTCTTGGGCTATGACAGGAATTCCATCCAACCTGTTCCTTGGACGCCAATGTGTTTTCCACTGGGAGCATTAAGAGTAGTAGTCATAGGGCAATTCATTTAAGATGCATCAACGGTTGTTTCAAAGATCCCCCTTTTGCCTCTTGACGGAAGGTTATAATTTAGAGTATAATATCAACATCCCAAACTGAGTGTCAAGTTTTAGGGAACAGTCTGTTTTCATTTGGTTTGTCTTCTGTCTTCTGCCTACTGAAAACTGTTATTTGGATGCTGGAGCTATTTTTTTTATCTATGTTTTTACCTGCACGGAAATGCAAGTGATGGAGATAACATGAGGAGTTGAATTCATATAATACCTGTATTGTCACAAACTGATCCACGGAAAGGAATTTTCCCATTAAATGGACAGCTGGATAAAAATTTCCCATATCTAAAATTTGCCTGCCCATTCCAATAATTTTCTGTTGTTTTTGGGAACTATTGAGTAGCACTTTAAAGTGCCAAGTTTGTAGGTTTTGCGGACATCAACATATTTTTGGTAAAGATAGAACAGCAAGACTTTCCATAACGAGGATAAGGATGAAAGAGAAAACAGTGTGGCATCAAAAGAGGCTGAAGCCCAACATTTATTAGTTAGCCCAAAATGACACAGTGTTTATAAACCTTGGGGATCTTATTAGAAACTAATGATGTGTTACACTCTTGTTGACTTCACCAATAAAACCATTCTACTGTACTGGATGACCTGCTGTCTAGATGAAGAAACTGAACAGCTCTGTTACCAATTGTCAAGGTCATGACATTTCTCAGCTTTAATAAACTGGCTTCATCCAAACTACAAACATGATGATTGATCATTATACGGAAATGTTAACTCTGTTTGTCTCTTCACAGATGTTTCATCACCGGCTGAGTATTTCCAACATTTTCCATCTTCACCCTTTGCAGTGAGAGGTTTACTGGAAATCTTCCCTCTAGTAACAGTCCAAGTGATTATTTCCACTCCTCACGAATTTGAATTTTTTTAATCTGAATTTAAGCTTCCAGTCGCTTTCCCACCATGGGGAATCATAGAGATTTCTGGCCTCTCGCTGCCCTTGCTCTACTGTGTCCAGGACCCTTGCCTACTGAGCCACCTATCTGTTGCATTCAGTGCAATTTTAGGATAGCACATGAATCACTTTGATTCTTACGTCCAGGTAGAAATGGTTGATTACGAGACAACAAGGTGCAGGGCTGGATGAACACAGCAGGCCAAGCCGCATCATAGGAGCAGCGAAGCTGACGTTTCGGGCCTAGACCCTTCATCAGAAAAGGGGGAGGGGAAGGGGGTTTTGAAATAAATAGGGAGAGAGTGGGAGGCGGATAGAAGAGGGATAGAGGAGAGGATAGGTGGAGAGGAAACAAACAGGTCGAAGAGGCGGGGATGGAGCCAGTAAAGGTGAGTGTAGGTAGGGAGTTAGAAAGGGGATAGGTCAGTCCAGGGAGGACGGACAGGTCAAGGGGGCAGGATGAGGTTGGTCGGTAGGAGATGGAGGCTTGAGGTGGGAGGAGGGGATAGGTGGGAGGAAGAACAGGTTAGGGAGGCAGGGACGAGCTGGACTGGTTTTGGGATGCGGTAGGGGGAGGGGAGATTTTGAAACTTGTGAAATCCACATTGATACCATT
>NC_063341.1:34695727-34770001 GCF_021869965.1 Rhincodon typus | reverse complement strand
TCTACACCTTGTTATCCCACGTCTATCCAATCTCTCTTCATAACGAATACTCTCCAGCTCAGGCAACATCTAGGTAAATGTCTTCTGCACTTTCTCCAGTACAATTACATTCCTCCTATTATGTGGATTTTAGAATTGCACACAGTCCTCCAGCTGCGGCCTAATTAATATTTAAATAGTTCCAGCATAACCTCCCTGCTCTTAAAATCTGTGCCTCAGTTAATAAAGACAAGTATTCCATACATCTTTTTAATCAGATTATGTACCTGTCCTGCTACCTTAAAGGACCAGTGGAAACATACACGAAAGGTCCCTCTGATCCTTGGGACTTCCCACGGTCCTACTGTTCATTATATATTCCCTTACCTTGGTTGTCCTGCCCAAGTGCATCACCTCACACTGATCCAGATTAAATTCCATCTGCTACTTATCAGACTATCTGACCAGTCTACTGTATCTCTTGTAATCTAAATGTATCCTCCTCACTATTTGCTACTCCACCAATTTTCATATCTGTCAACACACAGACTACTGCCATTGCCTCCAAGTGTAAACAACTTGCATTTATTTGCAGTAAAACAATTTTGAGCATCCTTTAATCTCTAAGAATCAAACTACCCAGGCTTGCTGTAAGAAAAGATCTTGTGGTCCCCTTTATTAATGTTAAATTAAAAACCATATCATCTTATGTACCTTATAAATATTAACACAATCTTTTGGAGAGCTTATGACTTCTTAGACAACTGATGTACAGGGACATTTAGTTCTATGATGCTGGAGGTCTTGTCAAAGCTCAGAAAGCAACAGATAGCACTCACATTGCTTTGATAGATTCCTGTGATAGACCCATTTAATTCCCTGATCAGAAAATTTCATTCTCTCAACACTGTCTGTGAGCAGTTGCAATGAATCCTGCATTTTAATGCAAAATTTGCAGAGAATTGTAATGATGCTTTCATTCTGATCTGCTGATAGTCCTGGTTTCTTATGTTTCATAATTACCTGGAGCTGGGGATATACAATATGATTATTAAATTCACAAATGATACTAAATAGCGTGGAACAGACAGGACATTAGAAGCAACTCATAAATTACAAATAAAATCTATTAATAGGTTCAAGACATGCAAATAGCTTTCAAAATTAAAGTAAGTGAGCATTTATGCTACAACATGGGCAGTTACAAGACAAAAAAGGGAAGAAATTACAGACATTAGGTAGACATTACGAAAATTTGCGAAAGGTTCATGCTCATGTGCCTATGTTAGGCTGTTTAAGAAGACAATGATAATTTGATCATATGAAGCTTTGTTTTAAATTTATCTGAAATATTATGCATACTGTGGTTCTACAGCTCTAGAAGGACATTTGTATAGAAGAATATAAAAAATTCCCACTTTAAGTTCACTGACCTATAAAGATATGCTTTACACTCTGTAGTTGGACTCATTTGCATAAGTTTACAGGGGACCTTTGCAAATTACTTTGGTTAAATATTATGAATAGATCAACTGATGTGAAGAGGTCAGGTAGAATGAGAGTTTTTTTTTTAAATTGAGAAAGACTGGAGTGAGGATGGATGAGCAGAAATTTTATTGTACCCAGAGGTTGATTGATCTGTGGAACAGATTCTGGAAATGGCTAAGGGGGCTAATTATTGCCGTCCTTCAAGAAGGCAGTACACAGCGATGGGTAGCTTGCTGACACGCAGATCTCTGGATATTCTGAGAGAGTAACGAGCAAAGAGAGAATTGTAAAAGTTCTTATGGATAATGGACATATCTCAAACACATCACTCAGATTAACATAGATATGTCATATAGAATACAAGCTCAGGTAATCATCGCATCAATCCCTGTCACATCTGTAGTTGGAGGGTGACCCAAAAACCCAGCAAAGAAAAGTATAGGGCATTGCATCCTTAGAGAAAGATACTGAATTCTGAAAACATCTGTTTCATTTCCTGCTTTTCCTGCTCAGGAAATACGAGCCACACGTCAACACGTTACACTATCAGAAACAAGCGTCCAAAGGTAAAAGACACTGATCATACTTGAGTTCCACGTTGTTGGCAAAAATAAAATTTGAAATCATTTTTATTTTAAAGAGGCCTGAGAATTCTTTTACAATGAATTAGATTAAGGTAGTTAGTAAGGGCTGTCACTGTATTTAGAAATCCTATCATTAGATTGTAAGCTAAGAAGTACTGAGCATACTTGACTGCAATATTGAGAAACAATATACGGGTCATAGAATTAGCTACAGCCACTTCCTGAACTGTCCTCTGTCTCTGCATTCTGAAAAGGGTCTTAGTATCTGTTCTTATCACTTTAATTTCTGATATGTCACTTATCTCAAATCCATATATTAAATTGATTTTTAAAACAGGAAGATGGGGACTAAAGAAAAGACCTTGTTCCTGTCCCTTTAGACGTGTCAGCAAATCTGTAGCAGACCATCAAAATTCGAAAGTAGTTCTGTGGTCAGTGGAAAAAAAGCATCATGAGAAAATCCATCCCTTTA
The DNA here is from genome assembly GCF_021869965.1 of Rhincodon typus. Lineage (NCBI taxonomy): Eukaryota > Metazoa > Chordata > Chondrichthyes > Orectolobiformes > Rhincodontidae > Rhincodon > Rhincodon typus. The sequence goes on along the minus strand of NC_063341.1, from coordinate 34,767,478 downwards.
AGCTGATGCTGGTAGCTTAAAACATGCATTAACATTTCCCACCATGAAACAAGTAAATCCCCAGAATTTCCGATCTCTAAAGATTAGCCCGATCATGCACATCATACTGACTCTGGAAACTATGGCATGCATCATCAGGCAGATCAAAGTCTCACCAACCACACTTCAGGGAGTATACCCAAAGAAAGCTGTAGACTCATGCCTGAAAACTGTTCCTTTCAATTTTGACTCATCATTTTTACTGGTTAACTTTTTGCTTGTTAACTTTGGGCAAAAATGAACATACATTTCAGGAATTTTTTTGATGTATATTCTTGACACCTGTTTTAACGAGATGAGGGAAAATGACCATTTGATTCTCAGTTTCATTGAAACCAAACAGAAAGCTTAAACCTCGAGCAGCATGTTAATACATCATGTTGGACTGAAGGTGAGAAGTAGGTGAAACAGTAGATTCACATTCTATCTGACTCCTCCTCAAATATTGCACAAATAATTATTATCCAAGGTATTCAAAACTGTATGCAAGTGTCATGTGCAAAATTCATATTTATCTTACGTACATATTCAAAACTAAGGATGCCAAGTAGGTTCTGTATTCATATACATTTGTAATGAAAGAAGGATACTGTTTTCGATGAAAAAAGTACACTGAAAATGTTTTAGAAAAGTGAAAATACAGGAAATGGTAGACTGAACAAGAAGCAATAAAACCTGTTTTTGAAGCAATATGTTTAAAAAGTGCTGGATGTTACAATGATTCTTTATGTATTATGGTGGCTGAAAGGATGTTGCCTTTATGGAGTTCTTCTGCATATAAAAGGAAAACTGGAAAGGCTACTAAAAGTGATCAAGTAATTTGAAATGCCATGCTAAGTGCAGAGTTTGCACTAAAAAGGTCTACTAAAGTTATAAGCGGTAGACCATTGAAGAACAAACTAGATGCCTTGATGCATTATTTTGACAGTAATTTTTCAAAATTGCTCCCTTAGGTCATAGATTAACAGGTGATAGGATTAGAGGTGGGAATCTAGACTAACAATTGTGCCTTTGTAATTGATTTTCTTGCCATGGAAATACAACTCTGAGGGAAACAACTGTCAAGGATGGATAATGCACAATGTTGGGTTAGATGGTGCTTTGCATTTTCACTTGATTTACCTCCTTGATGGAAAAGCATGAAAATTTATTTTTCAAGAGACTAAATGGATTGGGTGAAATCCAAGAATATGTCCTCCCTTAGCCCAGAACAAGCTTTTAATATGTATTAATACCAGTGTTGGTGTATTTTTGCAATTTATTTCTCTTTTACTTCGGAAGGTGTTGGTTTTCATTGGGTTACAGCTCTCTAGGTGCCATACCAAAATGTCAATTCTATACAGGGTGGCCTGGTGGCTCAGTGGTTAGCAATACTACCTCACAGTGCCAGGACCTTGGGTTTGATTCCAGCCTTGGTGACACTCCATATAGAATTTGCACATTCTCGCTATGTCTGCGTGGGTTCCTCTGGATGCTCCAGCTTCCTCCCATAGTCCAAAGATGTGAAGTTCAGGTGGATTGACCATGCTAATTGCCCATAGTGTCCAAGGATGTGCATGCCAGTAAGGTTAACCATGGGAAATGCAGGGTTACAGGAATAGGGTGGGCATGGGAGGGATTTTCTTTGGAAGGTTGGTATGGACTTGATGGGTCAAATGGTCTATTTCCTTACTGTAGGGATTCTAATCAGTGAGTGTTGACAGGTTATTTTATCATAAGAAGCATCACGTTGAGCTTGATCATGCCCTTACATTAAGCTGATACAATGTGATAAAACAGACTATCAAATTTTCTAACATCTACTGTTATTCCTCAGACATTTCATGGACTACAATGTGTTTTTTGAAAAAGATGAAACATGGATCTAAAATTGCTTCAGTGGTCACTCGACCACAGTCTGAGGTAAGCTTCAGGAGTCCCATGTGGAATAAATGAAGCAGTCTACTCTGAAGTTCCCATTCTTATCTAAAGACATTGAAACCAGACAACTGAGCCACTATCAAATAATTTGTATCTCTTGCTGAATTTACACGTGTGATAATTTCACTTATTGGAAGTTGAAAAGTTCATCTGCCAGTTAGCCAGTTTGGAAAGACAATAGATCTAAACTCTGGAATACACAATAAACTATATTTCAACAACAGCTTTTGAGCAGCAGAGCAGAAGGAAGGAAAAATAAATTTGGACAAGAAGTGGGACTCTATCTATCCCTTCTTGTTTTTCTTATCATCCTTGGAGAGAAAATGGAGTTAATGTTTTGGGTCTAGTGGGTCCAGTTTGTCACTGAGATTCTCCAGCAATTTTTGTATAAATTTTTTTCAATGATAGCACTGTTGAGCAGAGGAAGTTAAAATAAGACCATAAGACCATAAGCCATAAGACATTGGAGCAGAAATTAGGCCATTCAGCCCATCGAGTCTGCTCCGCCATTCAATCATGGCTGATAAGTTCCTCAACACCATTCTCCTGCTATTTCCCCATGACCCTTGCTCCCCTTGATAATCAAGAACCTATCTATCTCAGTCTTAAATGTACTCAATGACCTGGCCTCCACAGCCTTCTGTGGCAGTGAATTCCATAGATTCACCACTCTCTGGCAGAAGAAGTTTCTCCTTATCTCTGTTCTAAAAGGTCTTCCCTTTACTCTAAGGCTGTGTCCTCAGGTCCTAGACTCTCTGACCAATGGAAGCATCTTCCCAACATCCATTTTGTCCAGGCCATTCAGTATTCTGAAAGTTTCAATTAGATTCCACCTCATCCTTCTAAACTCCAATGAGTATAGTCCCAGAGTCCTCAAATATTCCTCATATGTTAAGCTTTCCATTCCTGGGACCATTCTCGTGAACCTCCTCTGAACTCGCTCCAGGACCAGTATATCCTTCCTGAGATATGGGGCCCAAAACTGCACACAATACTCCAAATGTGGCCTGACCAGAGCCTTATAAAGCCTCAGTAGTACATCCCCACTTTTATTTTCAAGTCCTCTCAAAATAAATGCCAACATTGCATTTGCCTTCCTGACTACAGACTCAACCTGCAAGTTTACCTTGAGAGAATCCTGGACTAGAACTCCAAAGTCTCTTTGCACTTCAGACTTCTGAATTTTCTCCCCATTTATAAAATAGTCCATGCTTTTATTCTTCTTACCAAAGCGCATGACCTCACACTTTCCGACGTTGTACTCCATCTGCCACTTCTTTACCCACTCTCCTAACCTGTCCAAATCCTTCTGAAGCCTTGCCACCTCCTCAATACTACTTGTTCCTCTACCTATCTTTGTATCATCTGCAAACTTAGCCAGAATGCCCACAGTTCCTTCATCGAGATCATTAACGTATAAAGTGAAAAGTTGTGGTCCCAACACTGACCCTTGCGGAACATCACTTGTCACCAGCTGCCATCCTGAGAAAGACCCTTTTACCCCCACTCTCTGCTTTCTGCCAGACAGCCAATCTCCTATCCATGCTAGCACCTTGCCTCTAACACCATGGGCCCTTATCTTACTCAGCAGCCTCCTGTGTGGCACCTTATCAAAGACCTTCTTGAAGTCCAGGTAGATAACATCCATTGGCTCCCCTTGGTCTACCCTGCTCGCTACTTCCTCAAAGAATTCTAGCGGATTTGTCAGACATGACCTCCCCTTGATGAAACCATGCTGACTTTGCCCTATTTCACTATACATTTCCAAATATTCAGAAATCTCATCCTTTGCAATGGACTCCAAAATCTTGCCCACGACCGAGGTTAGGCTAATTGGTCTGTAATTGTCCATCTTTTGCCTTACGCCCTTTTTAAACGGGGATGTCATGTTAGCGATTTTCCAGCCCCTGGGACCCTCCCTGATTCTAACGATTCCTGAAAGATCACCACTAACACTTCCACTATCTCTTCAGCTATCTCCTTAAGTACTCTGGGGTGTAGTCCATCTGGTCCAGGTGATTTGTCTACCTTCAGGCTAATCAGTTTTACTAGCACCTTTTCCTTGATGATGGCCAACATACTCAGCTCTGCCCCCGACTCTCTTGAATTTTTGGGATTTTACTCATGTCTTCCACTGTGAAGACTGACGCGAAGTAATTATTCAATTCCTCAGCCATTTCCTTGTTCCCCTATACTATCTCTCCACCGTCATTTTCCAGTGGTTCAATGTCCACTTTTTCTTCTCTTTTGCCCTTTATATACCTAAAGAAACTCTTACAGTCTTCATTTATATTACTGGCTAGCTTACCCTCATAATTAATCTTCTCTCTCCTTATTTCTTTTCTTGTTGCCCTCTGTTGGTCTTTGTAAGCTTCCCAGTCCTCTGGTTTCGTCAACCATGGTTGCCTCATCCTCCCTGTACTATGCTTCTTTTTCTTATGGATGAATTTTTGCTGCGTCTCCTGACTTACTCCCAGAAACTCCTGCCATCGCTGTTCCACTGTCTTTCCTGCTAGGCTCCTCTTCCAGTCAATTCTGTCCAGTTCCGCTCTCATACCTCTGTAGTCGCCTTTATTCAGCTGTAATACCGTTACCTCTGATTCTATCTTCTCCCTCTCAAATTGCACAGTAAATTCTATCATATTATGATCACTGCCTCCTAAGGGTTCCTTCACCTTAAGCTCCCTTATCAAGGGAGCACAACATTGCACAACACCAAATCCAGTATTGCCTGTTCCCTTGTGGGCTTCACCACGAGCTGGTCCAAAAAGCCATCTCGTAGACATTCCACAAGCTCCTTTTCTTGAAATACATTACCAACGTGATTTTCCCAGTCCACCTGCATATTGAAATCCCCTATTATTACTGTGACTTTGCCTTTCTTACACGCCTTTTCTATCTCCTGGTGTATCTTGCGTCCCAGCTCCTGACTACTGTTTGGAGGCCTGTACACAACCCCAACTATGGATTTTTTACCTTTGCAGTTCCTCAATTCTACCCACACAGATTCTACACCATCTGACCCTATTTCGTTTCTTCCTATTGATTTAATTTCATTTCTCACTGATAAGGCTACCCCACCTGTTTGGCCCACCTGCCTAATTTTTCGATAGGATGTATATCCTTGGTTATTCAGCTCCCAATCCTGATCCCCTTGCAGCCATGTCTCCGCGATGCCCACCACGTCATACCTGCCAGTTTTGATCTGCGCCACAAGCTCATTTACCTTATCCCTTATACTGCATGCATTTAGATATAACACCTTCAGTCCTGTATTAACCCTCCCTCTTCTGATTTTCATTTGTTTTTCAAGTGTTTGATTGCTCGCTTTTTCCAAACACTCTGTCCTATTTGTGTCTGTGCTGGAGATGTTAATAACCTCTCCTGAATTCGCCTTCCCTGTCATTTCTGTCATATTGTTCCACTTAGTTGAATCCACCACGACAGATGTTAACCTGCTGCTTTATTTCCCACTGGGGCAAGTTTCACCATTCCCTTCCCCCCCACTTTCTAGTTTAAAGTTCGGTTGACCAGCCTAATTACCCCTTTCACTAGAACATTGGTCCCAGCTTGATTCAGGTGGAGACCATCCCACCGGTACAGATCCCTCCTGTTCCAATACTGATGCCAGTGCCCCATGAAAAGGAACCCTTCTTTCCCACACCACTCTTATAACCACGTGTTTAACTCCTTTATTCTCATGTCTCTATGCCAATTAGCACATGGCTCAGGCAGTAATCCGGAGATTATAACCCTTGAGAACCTGTTCTTTAATTTGGTTCCTCACTCCTGATAATCTCTGAACAGGTCCTCTTTCCTAGTCTTGCCTATGTTGTTTGTTCTGGCATGGACCACAACAACTGGATCCTCCCCCTCCCGCTCCAATATCCTTTCCAGCCAGTCAGAGATATCCCTTACCCTGACACTGGGCAGTCAACACTCTATGCGGGACTCTCGATCCTGCTTACAAAGGATACTATCTATCCCCCTAATTATAGAATCCCCTAAAACTATCACCTGTCTTTTTGCTCCCCCCTCTTGAATGGACTCCCGTACCACGGTGCAGTGGTCAGTTGGCTCATCCTCTGTGCAGCCCTTTTCCTCATCTACACAGGGAGCAAGTACTTTGTATGTTAAATATCCCTTCAAAGGCTGTACTAGTAAATAAAGTTCACCAAAGCTGCATTTTGCAGATGAAAATATGTGTGCAAGTTAGAGTTGGAACTACAACACTAAAGACGCAATCTTGCTCTCATGTTTGCTCCTTGTAAGGTGTGTCTGATACAGAATTATTGAATCCTACTGCAGAGAATGGGTCTTTGGCCCATTGTGCCTGGACCCTTTTACATTTGTTTTAAAAATGTGATAAATGCTTCAATTTCTCTATTAGAAGGTAAAAATGTATCAATGAGCAGATATAATTTTACTAATTTAGTTACTATAAGGTTTTGGAGTAGATCTGTAGCGGGTTGTGGGTGTTGAGGTTGGTTGGCTCGCCGAGCTGTTTTGTTGTTCTGCAGACATTTCATTACCGTGCTTGGTAACATCCTCAATGCAGCCTCTGATGAAGCGTCGGTGTGTTATCCCGCCTGGTTTTTAAACTCTGGAGTCCGTTGCGATGGATTGCCTCACTTCCGGGTCTCCTCCGTAGTGGAATGTATATGGGGTCGAGTTCAGTGTGTTTATTAATAGCCTGCTTCGTGGAGTGCCATGCTTCCAGGAATTCTCGTGCTTGTCTCTGCCTAGCCTGTCCCAGGATCTTGGTGTTGTCCCAGTCTGGGACTAGCACGAAACGTCTGCGGAACAACAAAACAGCTCGGCGAGCCAACCAACCTAATTTAGTTAATTATAAAAACTACATCTTTAGCAAGGATTCACCTATATTTAAAAAAACACTTTATTTTATAAATCTCCACCCAGTTACTCATTGAGAAATCAAAAGCTGTCCAACTGTATTTTTTAAACATCTGCAAAGGTGGTGTTTATTAAAGTTGTTAATGCTGAACAATAATACATTAAGATATTTGCTTCAAAGCCACATCAGAATGAAATTAGGTGTATTGCCCTATGGGGTACATAGTGTTCAGTCCATACTCCTTTCAGTATGTTGATTCCCATTACAAATGTGACAGTAATGAATTCATTCTATTATTTTAGCTCTAGAGACCAGAATTTCCTCAGACTTGCTCTCATTCTGCCTCTGTTTCTTCATTCCAAACTCCATCTACGTGTTTACTCACAGTCTGTGCTACACTTCCAAAAATGTCATGGAGGTAGTGAAGAAGGAAGGAAATTCCAAGACTGTACTTAGCTTGTGACTGACTAATCTTATAATGATGTTTTCTGACTTTTCTAAGTCTTTTCTCAACTGATGTTGTCATAAGCATATTATCTAGCAGGGACCACTGACTGGTGGTCAGGAATTGGTATCCTTTCTTAGCTTTCTATTCCTTAGTCCCAGGGCAGAAACCAATTGAAACAACTCACCTTGCACTTCTATTATAAAAAGATTTACACTTATACAGCATCTTTCATTATCTCAGGACATCACAAAAATGTTCATAACCAATGAAGTACTTCCAAAATGTAGAAGGGAATATAGCAACCACACTAATTTGTATATACAAAAGTTCAGCAAAAATCAACAAACCAAATAATCTACCTTAGTGATAATGAGTGAGGACACATATTAACCAGGACAGCTTGGAAATTTTTCTCTGCTCATTTCAGGAATACTGCCTTTATGATCCATAATGTCCATTTAAGAGGGCAGATGAGTCTTCAGTTTAATGTTTCATCTGAAAGGTTCCCTCTCCCTTATTGTTAAACCAGGAAACAAACATGGATTTTGTGCCCAAGTCTCTGCAGTGGGCTTGAACTCATAATCTTCTCTCAGGTGAGGTTGTTGCTACTTGGCCATACTGACATTTTGGCAATAGTTAACTTAGCCCTGATCAATATGTCTTCTCTGGTTTACATGGCTCAACTCCACACTGAATAGATTCTTAGCCAAGATAATAATTAGACACAAGTGTAAAACGATAAGAATGTTCCTTTTGTAAATCCAAAGTCCTCCAATATCTCAAGAGATTTGAAGGGATAGCATTGTAGTTTGTGTACGGCCATTAGTCTTGGCGGCTGTAAGGATTAGTTAAAGGATTGGTAAATTTAGCATATCCATATCCCTAATTAAAATAAATTAGTTACAAAAGAATTGAGATTAAAGGGTATTATTGCCTTAGCATGGAGCTTTGGTAGTTCCTGTGGTGGTTCCTCAGTTCCTGAGCCAGCTGATTGCAGCTCACTTTGAAAATAACACTAGCACACTGCCAATTCTTTCCATAGGAAATGCACAAACTTTCAGTGTAACTTTAGTTTCATTTTTATTCAATTTGTCGTTACAAATACATTGATAGCACAGTGTGTGTTAGGTGGCAAAATGATGTCATATTAAGGAGTTGTTTTTAAACATATTATTTTGTAAAGAACTTTGTCACAGCAATTGTCCTTTAATTACATCTTTATTGTCAAAATAATAATATTGCTTTTAAACTTCATATATTAAGTTGAGCAAAGAGAACTGCCTGTGTCTCTCAGTGATGAAGCTGATTTTACACCTAAAAATTGCAGAAACAATTTTGGTAGTACTTGCACTGACAAATACCAACCTAGGTATTTCACATTGTTATGATTTATTAACTTTTTAATCCATAAGTGGCACTGTAGTATGACTTCTTATTTTGTTGTTTAACTCAAACACTTTTATCATTTGTATTAGGCTTTTTATCAATCTTAATCTTTTGAGTGCATTTGGGATCACCCTTCCTAAAGCAGGACTGCTAACAGACTGAAGGTACTGGCACCTTAGCAAATGGGCTTTGAGGAGTCAAATCTTCTGACATCCAGCCAGCTCATACATTGTTTCTTTTTTCAAAAATTTAAAAATAAAAGTTAGTATTTTACAGCATTCAGAATCATTTTGACATTTTGCAAAATCGTGATGCAGCAGCAGAAAAGGTGCCAGATGAAATATGACGCTGTATCTGTTTTTGTTGTTTTGTTGCTGTTGGGGAATTGAAGGTGATTTTAGCCGTCTCTGAGTTGTCATACTGATGCTGATGGGGGAGATACCTGGACGGCATTACCTTTAATACTCGGCGCTCCCAGTCAGTCGGACATGTTGCCTGGGCAACGGCCATGGCAACTGGCTCAGAGCCTGGGGGCTGTCTGCTGCCTCTCTCTCTCTCTCTCTCCTCCAAACACAACACACACGCATTTTACATCAGTTCGTCGCTGGATGATGTGGGAGCCGCTGGAGAATAAAGAGCTCGTACTTTAGAGTGAGGCAGCGCCAGAGCGAAACTCCGTGTGCCGGGCAGAGAAGGGGAGGGAGGGAGGGGTGTGTGTGTGTTGGGGGAGAGGGATTGCCCAGCTTTGGCCCGAGAACGGCATACGAGCGATGGACAGCATGCAGGATGGTTCTCCGTGCGCCTCGGGCCAGTGGCTGGCCGCTCTGCTGCTCAGTCTCTGCTGCTTGTTGCCCACTTGCCTCCCGGCAGCTCAGAGCGTGGATTTCCCTTGGCCAGCTGTAGACAACATCATGGTGCGGCAGGGAGACACGGCCATCCTCAGGTAGGGGCTGCAACAGCAACCTGGGCACTGGAGAAAACAATCTTATTTACGCACTTTGATAGCTTTGTTTTGTCTCTCTCTCGGGTGGCGCGGGGTGGGGCGCAGGGAGGTACCGTTTTGGATGTTGTTGGTGGGCGGAGGTTTAAGTTGCACATGGTTGACCAATGTTGTTGTCTTCTCTTGTTGCACCGCTGTGTGTTTTCATAGTTCCTGCAGGATGTAGTTTTGAGGAAAATAAAATGTACAAAAAACAAACAGCAGGAGCGGCTGCGAACCGTCCATTCCACTGCATTGCGCGACACTTTTTTTTACATCCCAGCTCAGTGTTACACCCCCCAACTCAGACTATCGTTATTTAACGAGCGTCCGTGGCACTTGTGACTTGCGGACCGTTTGTGCCAGCCACTTGAATGAAAATGGAAAGAGAAAATACTGTCACTGATGCAATAAATTAAACTTGCAGAAAAATTCTAACAGTAAGAAGCATGAATAGTTAACCCAGCTGTAAGAGTTGCATTTGATTCTAGTCACTTCATTTTGCCACACCCTTTATTTTGCAGCCCACCTGCAGAAAAAATAAATGAAAACAGATTGTCATTATCATTTTGACAGACATTGCCCGTCACTGTTTCCAAGCAGAGAAGTGAAATTACCTTTTATTTTCGTATCACTATTTGATGCATTACTGATAACTTCAGAAGTACATGCTGTGCTGTAGTTAAGCGCCCACGCAAGATTTGCACTCTATATTAAAGCCTGATACAACAAAGAATGGGAAGCGTTCATTTAAAATGTTCTTTTTGTATTGTTAACCTCCATAGATCTCCAATTGACAATGCACTAAAGTCTAAGTGAAAGACAATACAAGATGCCTTCAAATCATTTGACACACCTTTAGACTGTTTAGAAGTTTCACATCATACTTTATCCAAATAATCAAAACATCATGAGACTGAAGATCTTCAATTGGAAAGCATATTTCAAAATTATCAACAGTCGGATAGTTAACAACAGGAGATGTAAAACTGGAAGACAGAGTACATATCCTAATCATTTGCATTTCCTAACAAACAGTGGTTGAATTTTAGTAGCTCTGAGTTGGGTTACTAGATTGGGCACTTAGTAATGAAATCCACAGGCAAAGAATAAGTGGTGAGATCAGTTCAGCTCTGGAATAGTGCACCTCCTTTTGGCCAATCACAGAGTGGCATTGACATCTTCCTATGGCTTGATTATCTCACCTTTTCAAAGGAAAGAGGTGAGGGAGGGGGAGCGCAGCAATGTTGGGAAAGCACAGGAGGGGGATTTCCGCTCAATCTCTTACATGAGCTGCATTTTAAAATATGTTGAACACAATAACTATGATATAATAGATATTTTATGATGTAAAATTAATGTGAAACACAGCCTTCTCTGTCATGCCAGAAATTTGACTGCATTCAGTTTTGATTTTCTTTCCCTCATGACTGTTTTATTGAATGTGATATTATTGGATCATTCTCTTAGTCACTTACTTTCAATTTTATTCCTTGTTATTGGCTAGCCATGTATAATAATATTTCATATTTCTAGGTGGAGCTCACTAACTAGCAAGAATATACTTAAGGAAATTAACCTTAAAGAATAATATTCTGGTACTCCAACTGCATTCTGTAAGCAGAATTACAATGTGTAAGGTGAATATGAGTTTCAACATTTGGATTTTAAGCATCTAAACATTATTTATTGTGTTTAATTTTGCATACTTCTTTCACATAAAAAATGATCTAGACTTTGTCACAGGTGTTCATAAAAAGTTGATGCTGACACAGTCGTATTTATTTATTCTTGACGTGAATCTCATTAGCAAGCTCAGCATTTATTATCCATTCTTCATTATTCTTGAAAAGGTGATATAAGTTGCCTTCTTGAACCATAGAAATCAAAAAGGTGCAGTGTTCCCAGGGAGGCAGTTGCTGGAATTTGACCCAGCAACAGTGAAGAAATAGCAATGTATTTCCAAGTAAGGATGATGTGCGGCTCAGAGGGGAACCTGCAGGTGGTGTTGTTTCTGTATGCTGTTGTCTTTGTTCTTCGAGATGATTGAAGTTGCAATTGGAAGGTGCTACTGCTGAAGGTGCCTTGTGAGTTGCTGCAGTGCACCTTCAAGATAGTACAGAATGCTTCACTGTGCACTTGTGGTGGAGCGAGTGAACGTTTAAGATGGTGGAAGCCAATCAAGCAACCTGTAGTTTTCTTAGATGATGTTGAATTACTTGTAAGTTGTCGGAGCTGTACTCATTCAGGTAAGTGGAGAATATGCCAGGATACCCCTGACTTGTGATTTGTACTTCATTGGCAGATTTCTGCATATCAGGAAGGTTCCTAACCTCTGACTTGCTTTTGAGCCACGGTATTGAAATGGCTAGTCCAGTTAACTTTTTAACTTTAACTATCACAATGTTGATGGTTGAGGATTCAATGATGGTATTACAATTGATTGTCATCGGGAAATAGTTAGATCCTCCCCTTTTAAGGGATGGGCATTGTCTGGAATTTGTATGATATGGAAATGTTGGTGTTGGACTGGGGTGAACAAGGTCAAAAGTTACATGATACCAGGTTATAGTCCAATAGGTTTATTTGAAAAGGCAAGCTTTCGGAGCTCAGCTTGCATTTTCAAATAAACCTGTTGGACTATAACCTGGTGTTGTGTGATTTTTGACATGAAATTTGTTTTGTGTAAATGTAACTTGCCATCAGCCCAACGCAGATAATGTCCAGATCTTCCTGCATACGGATACAAACTGCTTCAGTATCTGGGGAGTCACAAATGGTGCTGAACAGTATGTAATCACCAACTATTGTTCCCATTTCTGACTGATTTGTTTGAGGGCAGGCCTTTGGAGAAAGAACTGAAAATGGTTCAGTTGAGGTCAAGACCCTGAGAAATTCTTACAATGATGTCCTGGTGCTGAAATCATTGTGCTCCAACAACCACAAACATATTCCTTTGTGCTAGGTATAACAATTCTCCCCCAGTTCCCATTCATTGCAATTTCTTGAGAGTTCCTTGATTCTGCATCCAGTCAAATGCTCTTTTGATGTCACTATTGTAGTCAGTCTTGCCTCACTTCTGAAATTCAACTCTTTTGTCCATAATTAGGCTAAGTGCGTAAAACATTCTAGAGCTGAGTTTCCATGGCAGAACCAATAGAGTATTGGTGAACAGGTTGTTGCTGAGTAAGCTACATGGTCAGAATGAGGGAGACTTCACTGGAGCAAGACTGAGACAGAGTGAGTAGCTGGGAGTTTGGGTCAAAGTGGAAATTCAGGGCAGTGGGGGAAGAGAGGTACTCTAATTAGGTCTTAATCCAAGAACTAAAGTCTCCAATGTGAGAGGTGAACAGGAGATGAAATAGGGCGTAGATTAAGAGGCCTACCTGTACAGAGTCCTGTGGCAGTATGACATTACGATTGCAGGGAATATGGTTGATAGGTGAGTAGGTTTGGTCAGTATTTCCAACCTTTAAAGTGAAAATTTAGTACTTAGTTTCTGTTTAAGCTTTTTTTTCCCTCTCTTATTTCTGAGTTTTCAAACTGAGACCATACTTATTCTAAGGTTAACAAATAATTCTTATGGAACAATAATGTTCTAATATTCAAACAATAATTAAATATTCTTATGGAATGGCAGGTCAGAAAGGCCAAGTGGAATGTATATCCTGTGGTATGTGTGAAGTCATAGATACACCATGTGTCCCAGACAAACACATTTACAGATAGCTACATATCTGTATAATGGCTGCACAAACTTGAGCTCTGGGTTTCAGAACTTGAGCAGTGGCTGGAGTCTCTGTTTTATATCTGCAAGGCAGAAGGCTATGTGGATAACCTGCATAGGGAGGTGGTCACACCACAGGTTAGAAGTGTACAAGCAGAGAAGGAATGGGCGAGAACCAGGCAGGTAATGCAGGAGTTCCCTGAATCTATTGTGCTTGCTAGGCAGTATTCCGTTTTTGGAAGATACCGAGGGCAATGGTTCCTCCAGGCAATGCAGCCAGAACCAATCCCAAGGCACCATAGGTAGCTTGGCTGTGCAGAGGATGAGCAAAAGCAATGGAAGAGCAGTAGTTAAAGGGGATTTCATGGTTAGGATGTCAGACATCTATGTGGGAGTAAATGTGATGCCAGGAGATGTGTTGCTTTTGTGAAGTGGATTCCTGGGCAATTTAACACATTGTCAACTGGTTGATACCGTTGCTAAAAGTTCACTTCCATCAGTGTCTCCTCTTAGGGACTTTGAAAGAGTAGCCACCTCTGGTGATCACTTCCAGTTGCACTGTTAGGGTTAGGGAATTACTGGAACAAGAGAGAGGCCAGCCATTCGATGGCAGCTCTAGGAGATAAGACTTGGATAAGGAGGAAGGTAGGAAACTGGTTGAGACAACAACTCAGGGAAAATCTATCTGCAGCCTTTACATTTAGATAGTGATTTTGGATTTGCATTCCAGTTTGAGGGATTCTGAGATGACCGGTAAGTCCGATGCATGACTTACCAACTCCTTTCAGAGAATGTTCATTTGGTGAAGGTGGAAGGGCCTTGTGGAAGGGCCTTATTGATGGGTTGTTGGGAAGTTTGTGCACTCTCTCCAACACCTCGACTTTGGCTCAGCACGACCTTGATGAATTTTGTCAATACATTAATGTCTTCTGCAATGAACATACTCCATTTTGATTTGTCAAAAGCCAAAGGCTTCTATATATTAGAAGGATTGTTTTACCTCCTCAGGGATACTTTTCAGACTCTGCCAGTTCTGAGAAGGATCACTGGACCTGAAACGTTAACGCTGTTTTTTCCTTCACAGATGCTGCCAGACCTGCTGAACTTTTCCAGCAAATTTGTTTTTGTGCCAGGAATGGAAGGACTGACTTATAAAGAGAGGTTGAGTAGTTTGGACCTGTACTCATTGGAAATTTCAAGAATGAGAGGTGACCTTATTAAAACATAAAAGATGCTTAGGGTATTTGTCAGAGTAAATGTGGAAAGGTTGTTTCCCCCTGGGAGAGTCTAGGACCAGAGACCATAATCTCAGAGTAAGGGGTTGCCTTACCAAGACAGGGATGAGGAGGACTTTTTTCCTGTGTGGTAATGAGTCTGTGCATTTCCTTACTCAGCAGGGGACTGCAGAGGCTGGGTTGTTATCGTATTTTCAAGACTGAGATAGACAGACTTTTAATCATTAAGGGAGTCAAGGGTTATGGGGAAAAAGCTGGTAGGTGGAATAGAGGCTGATCAGATTAGCCATGATGTCATTGAGTGGTGGAATAGACTCAGTCTAAATGGCCTACTTCTGTTCTTATGTCTTTTGGTCTTATTGACCAGGAGGCAGTCAATGCTTGATGGATAAAATATTTGAATTACTATTCTGCCTGAATTTGCTATCCAGCTCAGTCTCACTGCCATTTCGGTCCAGACCAAAGTTGGAAAAAAAACCCATTAAACAGCTGGCAAACAACACGGGCCATAAGACCATAAGGACAGGATTAGGCTATCAACCCCTCAAGCATGCTCCACCATATAATAGGATCATGGCTGGTCCAACATTCCTCACGTCCACTTTCCCAATTACCCTGATTCCCCTACTGATCAAAAACCTATCCATCCATCTGAAAAGTCTTTGGAGCTGTTGGAATTCCAGCTGAAATTCTGATACATGTTGGATAAATAAACTCTTGGCACAAATGCACAATATTGTATCTGTCAACTGGGAAGAGCTGAACATGTTGGAGGATCTCTTTATTTTGTTCTCTTATGGAATATGGGCATTGCAGCCAAGCACAGATGGGTGTGTTTTTCTTGCCCATCCTTATTGCATTTAAATAGTAGCTTGCTAGGTTGATCAGTGGGGACTTAAAAGTTAGCCAAATTGCTAGGGGTCTAGAGTCACACGAAGGCCAGACCAGGTAAAAATGTCAGATTTCTTTCCCTCAAAGATATTTGTGAACCAGACAAGATTTTACAACCTCCAATATTGCTCCTTAATGGCCTGCTTAAGAGTTTCAAATGGCTTCCAGGCAGGAAGAGTTTCTTTAAACTTCTGCACCCCAGATTGAATTGAAGGGAGTTGAAAACACAACTGCCATTCCACCTTTGTGTCTTCACTCCCAATTCTATAATTATCATCTCATGTCACACTTCCGTGGACCAGGTTAGATTCTGCCCAGTGTCTTATTGTAAGCCAGTACAAAAATTGCTGTTTTTCAAGGTGCCCGCATATCATAAAAACATTTCTCAGATGTATCTTAATTCCAATTTTATGGTGCATGAACACATGTAATCAATGCAACATATGCCATTATTTTAAAGTACTTTTCTTTTGCGACTACTGCTATCCATGGGGCTGTTAGTGGGGATGAAGGTTTGATTGTAAAAGTTGGATCTTTCCATTTTAATAAAGGAAGCCTCTTAGAAGGCTTAAAAACGTTTTTCTCAGTTTTCTTCTTTCATCTCCTCATCTGACAGCACAGGGCTAAATTATCATGGTACTTTGTGCAATTGGCCATTTTAAATGTAAGAATGAGATGGTTAGAGTTATCTTCCTCTTTTGTGGGTTAAAGCTGAGCTGCTAAAATTTACAGATGCCAGGAAACTGCTTAGCTAGGGTTATCCATATAATCATGGCATCCTTCCTGCACAGGTCCAGTCTTTAGCAGAATGTTATATCAAGAATTCCCGAGTAGAAACAGGAGCACGACAGGTCTGAAAGTTTGGTAGTTTAAAACTTCGATGTCAGCAACTGAAATATCTCAAGATCTGTAGATCATCAAAAAGATGCATTAAAACCCTTTTGTTCCATTTTCTGTCTTCAGGTAAGTGTTTGAACCCAGGAGATTTTACTTCTTTCTTCACCATAGATGATAGGCAGCACAGTGGCTCAGCGGTTATCTCTGCTGCCTCACAGCACCAAGGACCCAGGTTTGATTCCAGCCTTGGGTGACTGTCTGTGTGGAGCTTGCACATTCTCCCCGTGTCTGTGTGGGTTTCCTTCGGGTGCCCTGGTTTCCTCCCACTGTCCAAAGCTGCGCAAGATAGATGGATTGGCCATGCTAAATTGCCTCTCGTGCCCAGGGATGTTTAGGTTAAATGGGTTAGACATGGGAAATGCAGGGGTAGGGGAATCGGTCTGGCTGGGATGCTCTTCGGAGGGTTGGTGTGGACTTGTTGGGCCGAATGGGATAGGGATTCTATGATTTTAAAAAAGAACATTCCAGTAGGCATCTGGATGGGTACATGAAGAGGAAGGATTTAGAGGGACATGAGCCAAATGCTGGCAAATGGGACTAGATTAATTTAGCATATCTTGTTGGCAGGGATGAGTTGGTTCGAAAGGTCTGTTTCCATGCTGTGCAACTCTATGGCTCTATAATAACTGAAAATCAGGAGGCAGAAGGAAAAGAGGAAATTGGTGAAATTACAGTCCCTGAGGGAGCGATACTGAAGAAACTAATGGAGCTGTAGGCTGAGAAGTCCTTTGGCCCTGATGAACTTCATTTAGAAATCTTAAAAGAGGTGGCTGATTAGGTTGGTAGATGCATTAGTGTTAATTTTGCAAAAATTGCTAGATTCTGGAAATGTTCCACCAGAATGGAACATAGCAAATGTAACTCCATTCAAAAAGCGAGGGAGTTAGGAAGCAGGAAGATGTAGATCAGTTAGCTAGACATCTGTTTTGGGAAATGTATTAGAGTCAATCAGCAAGGAGCATATAACCAGGATTAGCTTGGATAGAAGATTAGCTGGTTGGCATAAAATAAATAAATATATAAAAATTAATAAATTCATCTGCTGCTTAAATGCTGCACCCTGCAACTTCACATCAGTTCTGATGAAGAGTCATCTAGACTTGAAACGTTGGCTTGCTCTGTCTCCATGGATGCTGCTTGAGCCACTGTGATGGTTGGAAAATATGTTGTGAAGTGAACAGAAAGAACTTGCAGGGAGCTATAAGTAAGCTGAGTGAGTGGGTAAAAATCTGGCAGACGCAGTGTAATGTGGAAAAATATTATGTTGTTCATTTCGGCAGGAAGAATGGAAAAGCAGTTCTAAACCAGAGAATGACTGTGGAATTCTGAGGTGCAGAGAAATCTATGTGTTCTCATGCATGAGTCACAAAATGTAACTCTGCAGGTACAACAAGTATTTAAGAAGATTAATGACATGCCATCGTCTGTTACAATAGGACTTGAACATTTATTACAAAAGACTCTTGCAGTCTTGCCTGCCTTAATAGACCTAAGGACAAGCTAGAAAGCACTTTGACTATCCCTCTCCAGTATTATTGGGACCAGATTGGAGATGGCGGTAATGGGGTGTGGGTTAGATACCCGACATAACTTATAACCCATCATGAAAATCACCGCAGAGAGGAATCTGCAGTTTATTTGATATTTTGCTTGTTAGTTAGTTACAATAATTTTAGAGTTGGGGAAACTTATTTTTTAACAGTCAAGGATACGACTATTGAATCAAGAGAAATGTGTTCGCTTTCCAAATGGTAGGGATAAGTGGTTGGCTGTGGTGTTGATGTGCTGAGCAAATAGTGATAGGAGCATGGGGATGAGGCAGAGGGACATGGGATGGTAAGTAATAAAACCCCTAGGAATATTTTCAGCAACCTGATTCGCACCCAATGTGATAAAATATTATGGCTTTTGAAAACCAATAAATCCCCAGGCAGTTACAATATAACTGAGAGCTGATGATAATTGTGTATCTAGTGGAGCTGTCGTTAGATTGAAGGTGCAATCTGTTTAACTTGTTTGGTCAGAATTTGAACAATTCAGGCAATTTATCCGTTGAAGTTCTGGAACAGCAAAATAATAACTTTAACTTTCAAAAGACATAGTAACCAATGGAATGGTGAGCAGCTGCAGTGGGCATGTGTAATTGTTTTGTCTTCACGTTCATAAATGATGCATGTAAATGAAGAAGAGATATTTTCAAAATATATTCCAGTTGAAAGCTTGGTTTGGCAAATAGCCAGAAGAGTATTGTATTCAATTCAACACAGCAACTGAAGTTGAATTAACTTCCAAAATCTCACATTAGTTTCTTTTACTTCTTTTTCCTTCTCCTTGTATACCTTTTGACAAAGAGAACATCTTCACAGCAATGAGGGTTTTATTTCCAAACTAATCCAAATGCGATAACAAAGGTTCCAATACATCTAGCTCGGTGTCAGCTACTATAGTCTAACAGTCAGGGATTGGTCATGCTCTGGTTTCATGGCAACTGCTATTAACCAAGGCCAATCAAAATAACAAAACTGCAGTAGAGCAATGAGGAATTACTTTTTTTTAATCTTAGTGTTATTCAGTGCCTCATGCTCCCACTTTGTTTGATGCAGTGAGCATCATGAAATGCTGCCAAAGTCTAGCTCAGTGTAATTTGGTTGTAATATTTTGGATTCACGTTCTCCATCCACATTACAGCAGGTAAGTGTTACAAGTGAGACATTTTCTGCTGGGTGGGGCAGAAAGAGCAAAGTATATTTACTGTGCCATGCAGGTTGTAATGGGCAAGATTTTGCCTCTGGGGTTGAGAACCTGATATTGGAACCATTTCCATCCTTGAACCATGCACCAGTGGGGAAACAGTCAGAGCTCTTGAATTTCCTTGAGATTGGCAGATTGTGTGACAAATCCTGCCTGCCAACCAGTTAGCAATGATGGGCATGAGATGGAAGCAAAACTCATGCAGTACAGCCCCGGTTTAAAGGCCGCCAGTATCGTGGCAGTAATTTTGCATGGTTCTGGAATCTTGAGGTCACCAGGAGAGAGACGGAGGCTTGACGAACAAAGTACAACTCCCCTGACATTCATAGATACAACTCTTTAGGTTCTGTTGAGGCAGTGAGACAGGCATGAGATCTTGTTCCCAGATCATGGCAGACAGCCACCCAGCAAAGAAAACAGAAAAACCAAAGAACTGCGGATGCTGGAAATCATAAGCACAAACAGAAATTGTTGGAAAAACTCAGGAGGTCTTCCAGCATTGGTGGAGAGAGAGCAGAGTTAACATCTGTGGTGGTGGATAACATCACCAACCAAAGTTGTCCAGAGAAGCTAGTTGCGCTGCCACAGGTGATCTTCTTCACTTTGGCAAGGTGAATGTAATGCAAGACCTCCGGTCTGTAGTTACTAACAGGGACACTGACTGAGCAGCCTGAGAGTGCACATTTCTCCTAATCCAGCAAAATTGAGTGTTCAGGGTATTTCCTGACCCTGATTTGGACATGCATGTAGGAGGCATGGTTAGTAAGTTTGCAGATGACACCAGAATAATTGCTGTAGCTGGTGGTGAAGAAGATTATCTCAGAGTACGTTGGGATCTTAATCAATGGGCCAATGGGCTGAGGAGTGGCAGATGGAGTTTAATTTAGATCAGTGTGAGGTGTTGTATTTTGGGAGGGCAAACCAGGGAAGGGACCTGTACAGTTAATGATAGAGCCTTGTGGAATGATGCTGAACAAAGAGACCCAAGGATGCTTATGTACTGTTCCTTGAAAGTGGAGTCGCAGGTGGATAGGATGGTGAAGAAGGCATTTGGCATACCTGCCTTCATTGGTCATAACATTGAGGATCGGAGTTGGGATGTCATGTTGCGGCTGTACTAGACATTGGTGAGGCCACTGTTAGAAAACTGCGGACAATTCTGGTTACGCTTCTGTAGGAAGGATGTTGTTAAACTTGAGAGGGTGCAGGAAAGATTTACAAAGATTTTGCCAGAACTGAAGGGTTTGAATTGTAGGAAGAGGCTGAATTGGCTGGGATGTTTTCCCCGATTGATTTATTTATTGGCACATATACCGAAATACAGTGAACAGCTTTGTTTACGAGTGGTACAGGCAAATCATAGTAAGCCAAGGATATACAGATCAAAAAAGAAATAGACAAAGGCATATAGGTTATGTTGCACATGGAGTGCAGTAGGTGAGATCAATGTTAGCAAGATCAGCATTATTTGAGGCTAGAGACTTCATTGTTCAGTCTGATAATGGCCAGGAAGAAGCTGTTCCTGAACCTGCTCGTGCGTGTGTTCAGGCTTCTGTATCTTCTGCCCGATGGAAAAGGTTGTAGGACATCATTACCGGCATACGCTGGGTCTTTGATGATGTTGGCAGCCTTTCCGCGGCATTGAGCTGTGTAAATGGAGTCCATGGATGGAAGTTTGGCTTCCATGATGGTCTGGGCTGTGCACACCACCTTCTGTAGTTTACAACATAGAACAGTACAGCACAGTACAGGCCCTTCGGCCCACAATGTTGTGCCGACCTATTATCCTACTAAGATCAAACTACCCTGCATACCCTACATTATACTATCATCTATGTGCCTATCCAAGAATCGCTTAAATGTCTGTAATGTGTCTGATTCCACTACCACTGCCGGCAGTGCATTCCACACGCCCACCACTCTCTATGTACGATCCTGGACAGAGCAGTTGCCATACCAGGCCGTTATGGACCCAGACAGTATATTTTCAATGATGCATCTGTAGAAGTTGATGAGGGACCTTTACGGACATGTCAAATTGCCTGAGGAAGACGAGGCGTCATTGTACCTGGAGCATCAGAGGCTGAGGGGTGACATTACAGAGCTTTATAAAATCATGAGGGGCATGGATAGGATGAATAGTCAAGGTCTTTTCCTAGGGTGGGAGAGTCCAAAACTATAGAGCATACTTAAGGTGAGAAGGGAACGACTTGAAAAGCACACAAGAGGTAACTTTTTCATGCACAGGGTGGTGCGAGTATGGAATGAGCTGCCAGAGGAAGTGGTGGAGACGGGTAAAATTACAACATTTAAAAGGCTTGTGGATGGCTTTAGAGGGATATGGGCCAAATGCTAGCACATGAGACTAGGTCAGGTTTGGGATGCTTAGTCGGTGCGGATGATTTGGACTGAAGGGTCTGTTTCCATGCTGTATGACTTTATGACTGTATGAAAAGATAGTCAAGGTGTTATGACATGGAGACAGACAACCAAATTAAGTCAGCCTCCGTATCCTTCACAACACATTAAAATTCAAATTCTCAATGACCCTCAGATTTACCCAATGGTTTTGAACCATTTTAATAACAATACCAGACTTTGTGATAACAGCTTAAACAATAGATTTAACAATTTACTAATAATACAGTAGCATTAGCAAAGCAAAGTTAAACAACAGTATAATCTAATTTGAAGTTCTGATGAAGATTCACCAAACTTGAAACATTAACTTTGCTGCCTTCCCTTAGAAACTGTCAGACCTGCTGAATTTCGCCAGCAATTTCTGTTTTTGATTCAGATCTTCAGCATCCGCAGTTCTTTGCTTTATCTTAATGTAATCTAATTAATGTCCTTGATTTGATCTCAATCTTCTTTGGTTCTAGCCCCCACTTACACAAAGGCAGACAAACAAACAGACACAATGAAGGGTTAAATCAAAAGAAAAAGTAAATGAGATGTAACTGGTCAGTTAACATATGCAAGCTCCATGATCCATAATCTCTTAGGCACATGGTATTGTAACTTGCATGATTTCTGAAGACCATGATATAAGCAACTAGCTTCTAGTAGGCTGCGAAGAGTATTCATTTAATACTTATAGTTGAGATTCTACTCACCTAATTTTCAATAAGTTGGTAATGCAACGATAACCAGGGAGGAATCAAACTTTCATCCCGTAATATTTTTCAGGCACAATCCTTCTGACTAAAACACAGTTCAAAACCAGTTAAAACTTTGATTTCTCTTTGTTAGTTTGGTTGCCTCCCTGATAGACCCCAGTTATCATTTAACATCTGTCATCTATTTGAGCGTAACGTATCTCCTGAACCAAAGCATTCTTTGAACAAGAATTAAATTGCAAATTACTTCCAGGCCTGGACTTGTAAGCAAATATCAGTTTGTTATTCTCTATTTTTAAAACGACCTACTACTCATGGCCTAAAGGTCATCTTTAGTACTCAGCTCATGTTTCACGGCTCCAAACAAACCATAATTTTTTTAAAAGTTCCTATCATGTAATTTGTTCGAAATTTTCTAAGTATTCTGAAGGAGAAAAATATGCAGAGATGCAGGGAAAGTCAAGGTACGTGAAATGTTCCTTAGGAGGGCCAGCAGGGGCATAAGGGACAGATCTTCCTAGCTCCTGTGCAATGTCAGGATTGGTGAATTTGGAAAATAGGTGAGATCCGCGGGAATGAGATTTTCAATGTGAAGAGGAAAATGGCCGATTCTGCCACCAAGTTTAGAACGGAAAGATGGGAATCTCCCTGTAAAACCCCTTACAATGGTTATACATTATTGAATGAAGATAATTGGGTTTTTACTGACATACTAACTTAATCATTACTGCCAAACACTTTTACTGGCCCTGAAAATCTAATTTTTGTTTTTGTGAAATGTCAAGTAACTCCATCATAATAAAACAGATCCATTTGTTTGTTTTAAAAAAGTTAAAGTTTATTTATATTAGCTTGTCTTTCATTTCAAGCATAATGATCTATTTCACAAACCAAAAATTTAAACTAAAAGTTAAAAAAAATTTTCTTCAACTTCCTTGTTTGCTGTCCGTGGGAATACTTTCATCTGATTGACACTTTACTCTGCATGCTGCTATCACTGCATGTTGGGGAAGAGCAAGTCTGTGCCACAGAGATCTCTAGGTCTTTCTGTGCAGTTTTCTTTGAAATCCAGGCCATCAGAAAACAAACCATTTTGTGCAAACATGGAGGATCCTTGTTTCAATCATTACAAATGTTGCTGAGATAACAATGTGGAGCTGGAGGAACACAGCAGGCCAGGCAACATCAGAGGAGCAAGAAAGTTGACATTTTGCGTCGGGATCCTTCTTCAGAAATATTACAGTTTGTTTATAGGACTCCCAATTTTTATGGTGGGAGTGAGGCTGGGAGTGGGGAGATTTTGCAACTGGTAAAGCCCATATTGAGCCTCACCCCATGATCAAACCTCCCTCTCATCCCTGCCTCCTTGACCTGACACAACCTGTCTATCTTCTCTCCCACCTATCCGGTCCTCCAACCTCACTAACCAATTCCCACCACTGCTTACCTGCACTCACATATCACCATCCCCACCTATCTACCCTAGTCCCATCCCTCCTGTCTCTATTTACTTTGGAGCTCCCTTCCCTCTCCCCCATTTCTGAAGAAGGGTCCCAAACCAAAATGTCAGCTTTCCTGCTCCCCTGATGCTGCCTGGCCTGCTGTGTTCATCCAGCTCCACACTGTGTTATCTCTAAATGTTTGTGATGTGTTTTACCACTAATGCACCTACCTCACCCAAAATGGCAAATAACATTTCCAATGGTGATAATATTATGGTAATAATTTTAATCATCCATCAATGGGCTAAAGGAATGAATGCCCCTTGAGGCCCTGTCTCTGAAAAATGTGATCAGGTGCATAAGTATGATAGTATAGAATTTGTGGTTGTGGGAGAAAGTGAGGTCTTGGGTGAACTGGGAAAGAACTTTACAGGTGTTTTTCTTAATGACAGGACTGGGTGCTTAGATCAGCAACTGTCTAATATCTCCTGTTCTTTGTTGCCCTTCGTTTCTTCCATCAGCTACTGCTATTGATTCATCCACTGCCTCACCTTCCTTCTTCAGAAAATCCTTTGCAATACCACTTTGCAGAACATGATTGTTCATAACATATTAACTAACACCAAAGTGAAGCCAGTTAGGTTTGTATTTCAAAGCTGCACCAGGATCATGAAGCTAGAAGTAGGACGTTTTGCAGTGCTGTAAAACAGAGAAACCAAGGGGTTCAGGTACATAATTCTTTGAAGTTTGCATCACATATGGACAAAGTAGTTAAGAAAGCATTTAACATGCTTGCCTTCATTGCTCAGACCTTTGAGTATAGGAGTTGGGACGTTATGTTAAGGTTGTACAGGACATTGGTAAGGCCTGTTCTGGATTACTGTGTCCAGTTCTGGTCACCCTGTTATAGGAAGAGTATTATTAAGCTGGAGAGGGTTCAGAAGATATTTACCAGGATCTTACTGGGAATGGAGTGTTTGAGTTATAAGGAGATGCTGGGTGGGCTGGGACTTTTTTGACTGGAGTGTAAGAAGTTGTGAGGTGACCTTATTGAGGTTTATAAAATAATGAGGGGAATAGATAAGGTGAATGGCAGTTGGTCGTTGGTGGATTTCAAGACTAGGGGGCATATTTCTAAGGTGAGAGGAGAAAGATTTAGAAAAGACATGAGGTGCAATTTTTTTTACGGAGTGATTCATGTGTGGAATGAACTTCCAGAGGAAGTGGTGGGTGCGAGTATAGTTACAACATTTAAAATGCATTTAGATAAGTACATAAATAAGAAGTATTTGGAGGTATATGGGCCAAGCATAGGCAGGTGGGACTAGTTTAGTTTGGGATTATAGTCAGCATGGACTGGTTGGACTGAAGGGTCTCTTTCTGTGCTATATGATGAAGACTTTATAGGATTGACAGCTCAACCTGGCAGTGATGTGTTTTATGATACTTTTTTTTCTGGCAGGGGTATCTTTGATGCTGCATTGAGAGAGCATTGTATTGACAGAGGTGTTTACTTTTAGAT
Source organism: Rhincodon typus (assembly GCF_021869965.1). Lineage (NCBI taxonomy): Eukaryota > Metazoa > Chordata > Chondrichthyes > Orectolobiformes > Rhincodontidae > Rhincodon > Rhincodon typus. The sequence continues at coordinate 34,742,267 of NC_063341.1, read as the reverse complement.
AAGATTTTAAGTCCTTATTTGCAATCTCAGATGGATAGTAAAGATGCCAGGCACTGTTCAAGAAAGAGCAAGAGAATTCATCCAGTGTGTTAGTCAGCATTTATCTCTCAAGCAACACCTGAAACAACAGATTCCTTTTTGGTTACTTGTGGGATGATTCTGTGCCAAGGTTGACTGCTGACTTTCCTACATTACACACCTGAAGTAGTGTACTTGAATGCTTTAAAATGCCCTGAGATGTTCTCTGGTTCCAAAGGTACAATATAGATGGAAGGTCATTCTTTCCTGTGGGCAAAGTTGTGGTCCGCATGTCAGAATTTCTGCTGAACCTTGGGAACTCCTCATGTCGTTGAGGTTACATGCAAAAATTAAACTAATACCTTGTTAAATAGACTCAAATTGCAGCATTGGGCAGCATAAGGCCATATATTGGTGAAGACCCAGTAGTAACCAGGAATGGACCTTCCCCTGCAATAACACCTTTCCACTGCAAATGTAGGAGATGTATTACCTGCTGTTTAACGTCCTCTGTGTCATGGTTCCAAAAGACGTTCCTCCAGGTGAAGCAGTAATTCATATCTTTTTCAATTTAGTAAACAATCTGCTCTGCTCACAATATGATCTCCTGTACACTGGGGAAACCGAACACTGATTAGATGGCCATTTATGTGGGACGCTTCTGTTCTGTCCACTAGCATGAACTGAAGTAGCTGGTTAGCCTGTGATTTTACTTCTCCACCTTGTTGTTACGCTGAATCTCTGTCCCTTCCTAGCCTACTTCATTGTTCCATTGAGGCTCAACATATGCTTCAGAGCAACACCTCATCTTTCTTTCAATTAGGCACATTACAGCCTTCTGGACTCAACATTCAGCTCAACAATTTCAAATTGTAAACTCTGCCCACACATTGTGTTTCCTTTTCCTTGCATGTTTCAGTGTTTCTTTTAATGTTGTTTTCAGACAGTAGGACATCTGCTCTGTGACATCTTATACTTCTTTGTTTCTTTCTTATCCTCATCACCATTTCGTTTGCCCTTGTAAAACTAACTCTTCTGTCATTCAAACCCTCTGTCTTCTGTCCGGTCACAGACTTTCCTTTGTCCCTAATCCACCCACTACTTGCTAAAAACTATTAAATATCTAACACCTCCCATTCTGATGAAAGGCTATCTGTTTCTTTCTCCACAGATGCTGCCTCACCAGCTCACCAGCATTTTATGTTTTTATTTCAGATTTCAAGCACCCTCAGTATTATGTTGAAACACTGTTCAAAACAGTTGTGGCATGACTGATACAGTAACTTCTCACCAAGTTGTAGTGATAATTTGACAATCTGACTCAGAATCTGAAACAAAGATTTTTCAATTAAGCATCTCAAAATAGAACTTGAATTACCTCTAGAAGAAGCACGTACATTCTAACAATTGATCTCGTCGGACACCGGTAAGGCCATTCTTAGAATACTGCATTCATTTCTGGTCTCCCCGCTATAGGAAAGGTGTTGTTGAACTTGAAAGGGTACAGAAAAGATTTACCAGGATATTGCCAGGATTGGAAGGTTTGGGCTATAGGGAGAAGCTGAATAGGCTGGGGCTTTTTTCTCGTGGAGCATCAGAGGCTGAGGGGTGACCTTTACAGAGGTTTATAAAATCATGAGGGGCATGAATAAGGTGAATAGCCAAGGTCTTTTCCCCAGGGTAGGGGAGTCCGAAACCAGAGGCATAGGTTTAAGGAGAGAGGGTCAGATTAAAAGGGACCTGAAGGGCAACCTTTTCACTCAGAGGGTGGTGCATGTATGGAACGAGCTGCCAGAGGAGATGGTGGATACAAGTCTTATTATAACATTTAAAAGGCATCTGAATGGGGACATGAGTAGAAAGGGTTTAGAGGGAAATGGGCCAAATGTCAGTTCAAAATCAAAACAAAATCCAACTGCTGTACAAACAGCTGAAAAATTAACCAAAAGCTTTGAAGACCAAGAAGTAATGACACTGCATTTCTAATTTGAGGAACTAATGCTCTTCCCTTCTCCAGACAGCTGTGATTAAACTCAGCATTGCCAAAAGGGATACAATTTTGACAAACAAGATTGTCTTACTATTCTATTATTTACATCACTGTCCAAGCTAAGACCAAACCATGTTTTAGAAAGTAAGCAACAGATTCCAACTATTAGAGTCCTAAAGTCATTCTGCAATTTGTCTTGACGAAACTAGTTCTAATGAATTGGTTGTCTAAAAAGTGGAAAGTGATATGAGTTCTGCATTTAGCCTCTGTACTCTTGAATTGGGAAAAGTCAACCGCTGTTGATACATGTGGTCAATATAAAAATGACCTTTGCTAAAAGCACATGAGACCTGATGTTTGATGCAAACCAATTAGACCTTTTTTAAAATCTGTTTTCCAAATCAACCTGTTCAGAGATGTTAGTAAAAGTCAGGTGGGACTTGAACCCTGGTCTCTCAGTTAAGGGGCAGGATACTACCACTGCACCATGAGAGGGCCCAATGAATTAGTGTTTACTGTGATGCTCCTTCATATTTAATGGCTTGTTAACATTCTCTATTTCAACTCACACAAGAATAGGTACTTGATGAGGCACGAGAAGGTAATTGATACCTGTGGAACAACACTTTATCAAAGAGTCAATGCTTTCAGGAGAGCACTGATGAAAACAAATTTCTTTGTACAGTGATATATGACAAGAATTTTCTTTATCATTTTTTTTTCCAATTTCCTACCCTTCCTGTTCTCATCTCTTGGAGGTACTTATTTTTGTTCAGATCCAGTCCCCTGGGAGCTGGTATTTCCCTAACCCTTCATCCCAGGAGCTATTTTTCATTTGTGAGCCTGGCCACTTACTTTCAGTGGGCTGTTTAATCATGATGGCTGTTACAGCTGAGCTCTATCTTGTCTTCAGTGAACAACAACTGCCCAGATTCTAGTGGAAGAAACTGGGCAGTAATCAGGAGTAGACACCCTAGATTACCTATTCCCAATTGTCTGGTCTGAGAGGGCTGAATATTAGCTCCTCCAAAGACACCAGCTGACTCACTATATTATAGGGTTACAGCATGAACAATTTTCTAATCAAATGCTTCGATAGCACTTTATGTCAAATGTTTATTAATGAACAGTCAGGAGTAAATATTCATTTTTTTGAAAGTAAGCTTTACATTATAACTCAATGTAAGTTAATGTTTAATTGTTTTGAATGTAATGAAGCATGATGTTTTAATGAACTTTGATTGAAATGTCTAGGATGCTGTCACATAAACAAATCCTCAACTTGAATTGAGAATGACCAGTGAATCAAGTCAGGATTGTGCTTTGGCCCTGAATATGAATATGATCACTAACCTCTGCATAGTAAACGCTGTTCCATTTTGTAACTTAATACTTCATCTGGGAAGAGGAAACAAATGTGAAAAATTGGGAAAGCTTGGACTGAGCGAGCAGAAACTTAGAAAGGACATTATGGCCCGGCCAGAAAACGTTGAGAAAATCAGGGATGTGTCTGGTTATTACAACAACAAATGGTAGTTATATTAGCATCTTTAACATAGGGAAACATCCCAAGGCACCTTTTTGGGGGCATTCCAACAGTAAGCATGACACCAAGCCACACAAGGAGAATTAGTTAATTGGTCAAAAGCTTGATGAAAGAGATAAGTTTAAGGAGTGTTTCAAGGAGCAAAGTAGCATGAGTGTTGGAGAAATGGAGGGAGACAATTCCAGAGCTTGGGGCTGAGGTCACTGAAAGGACAGTCACCAATGGTGGAACAACCAGAACTGGGGGTACAGGGGAGGCCAGTAAGGGAGGAGCACAGTATTTCAGAGGTTTTGAAGCTGGAGAAGATTAAAGAGATAGCGGAAGGAGGGACTTGAAAATAAGGATGAAAATTCTAAAACTGAAATGTTGCTTGGTAGTTTGTAACAATGTTAGGTTAAGTGTATTTTTTGAGGTGGGATGAAGATAACTGAATTAAAAGAAAGAAGGACAACAGCTGAAGACTTAGGGGTGCAGGTGCATAGCTTCTTGAATGTGGAGTCACAGGTAGACAGGGCAGTGAAGAAAGCATTTGGCATGCTTAACACAGTGTGGAACTGGAGGAACACAGCAGCTAGGCAGCATCAGAGGAGCAGGAAAGCTAACGTTTCGGGTCGGGACACTTCTTCAGAAATGGAGCGCCAGCTCCAGCTCCACACTGTGTTATCTCAGACTCCAGCATTGGCAGTTCTTACTGTCTCTTTGGCATGCTTGCCTTCAGTGGACAGTGCATTGAGTATAGGAGTTGGGACATTAAGTTACAGCTGTGCAGGACATTGGTGAGGCCACTTCTAGAATACAACATTCAATTCTGGTCGCCCTTCTGTAGCAAGGATGTTGTTAAACTAGAGAACGTGCAGAAAAGATTTATAAACAGGTCGTCAGGGTTGGAGGGTTTGAGCTGTATGAATCGGTTGAATAGGCTGGGGCTTTTTTGCCCAGAATGTCAGAGGCTGAGGGGTGACCTTACAGAGGTTTATAAAATCATGAAGGGCATAGATAGGGTGAATAGCCTTTTTCCCAGGGTAAGGGAGTCCAAAACTGGAGGGCACAGGTTTAAAGCGAGAGGAGAAAAATTTAAAAAGGACCTGAGGGGTAACTTTTTCATGCAGAGGGTGGTGCGTGTATGGAATGAGCTGCCAGAGGAAGTTGTGGAAGCTGGTACAATTACAATATTTAAAAGGCATCCGGATGGGATGAGTATATGAATAGGAAGGGCTTAGAGGGATATGGACCAAATGCTGGCATTTAGGACTAGGTCAGATTGGGATGTCTGGTTGGCATGGCCAAGTTGGACTGGTCTGATTCCATGCTGTATAAATCTATGACTCTATGACTCTATATCTGTTTACAACAAAGACGAACATCACTAACATTATACTAAAGTAATCCATTATATTTGTGTGCAAACAAATTAGGTTACTATGTAGCCAATCTTGACCATATGAGTGAGGTTGGTGCATCTTCTGTCTTCTGTAATGCAAGCGCTTCATGGGCCAAAGGCCTGTGCAGCTTTCCATACAAATTTAGACAGAAGGGACTTGAGTTACTCAAATGATGTTCTATTCATATGTTTAGAGCTTGAGTTAAAATTTCTGAGACCATTTCTAAAATGTTAATTGAAAGGTTATTTTTCTGTAATGTGTGGTGTAACTGTGCTTGTCAATTGGTGGAAAATTAAATTTGCTATCTTATTGGATTAGCTGTTAACTTTGTGCCTCAGGCCAGCAGGAATGCAAAACAAATCATCGATTCTTATGAATAAAGCTTGCACACTGCATCTTAATACTACTTGTCACACTTCTCCAAGCCTGCTTTCGTGTACTTCCATGTTTTCTTTAATTCTTTATTTTTCACTGCCACTCTCAATCCCGTACTGCCATCTCCAGTCTTAGCCAACTTGACGTTAATGTTACAGCACTGTATCTAACCCCAACTGTTGTTGAAATCCTACCGAGCAGCTCAAAGTGTATTTTCCTCTCTATGATTCATTCCCTCCAGCTAGAGTTCAAGCTGCTCTCTTTGAAGTTGTTGACAGACAATTAAGAGTTGTCTGCTAACATTGTGACTTCAGCTCGTAAAGCTTGAACTCTTCTTCAAGGAAATCTCAGTTATAACTTAGGCATATAAAACATAAAGCTTAAACAAAGAGGATGAGGGACAAAAATGATGATTTAAAGACAGCTTAAAAATGAAAACTTTCCAACTCCCTTTGTGATCAACCAGATAAATGTATGTGTATTGAGTTACTTAATCATGCAGGTCAAGTAAGACGTCAGATCCCTGTTATTAGCTGCTATGCTAGTTGATCTCAATTAAGTCAGGTGTCACACGACACCAGGTTATCGTCCAACTGGTTCATTTGAAATCACAAACTTTCGGAGTGCAGCCCCTTCGTCAGGTGCAGTGAGACAGAAGAGCACACAGAAGGGTTTGTAGGCAGAGAGATCGAGGGCTGAGAGATCAAAGATCATACAACTGGTGTGAGTGGAGTGTCAGATAATAAGTCTCTGCAGTTAGACGGTGAGTAAAGAGAGAAGAAGGTTAAGAGGTGACTTGATAGAGACATACAAGATGATCAGAGGATTAGATAGGGTGGACAGTGGGAGCCTTTTTCCTCGGATGGTGATGGCTAGCACGAGGGGACATAGCTTTAAATTGAGGGGTGATAGATATAAGACAGATATCAGAGGTAGGTTCTTTACTCAGAGAGTAGTAAGGGCGTGGAAGGCCCTGCCTGCAAAAATAGTAGACTCGCCCACTTTAAGGGCATTTAAATGGTCATTGGATAAACATATGGATGATAATGGAATAGTTTAGGTTAGATGGGCTTCAGATTGGTTTCACAGGTCGGCGCAACATTGAGGGCCGAAGGGCCTGTACTGCGCTGTAATCTTCTATGTTCTATGTTCTAAAGTGTCAACAGCTGCATAACCAGCGAAGGGATGACCTATAATCCGATTAAATGAGGCAGAGAGATACTTACAAAAAAAATTAAAAATAAGATGGTGCTGGAGACAAACTAAATGACTGGAATAGCATCAGAGATAGTAGGAACTGCAGATGCTGGAGAATCCGAGACAACAAGGTGCAGAGCTGGATGAACACAGCAGGCCAAGCAGCATCATAGGAGCAGAGAGGCTGACATTTCGGGCCTAGACCCTTCATCAGACTGGAATAGCATGATAGGTGTAAGAGTTGCTTGCCAAGAGTCTAACCAAAGTAATAAGTAATTCAAAGCTGCACAAAACTAACTAAGGTAGGGAGATCATAACAATTTATCAATATAAACTCTGTGTTTGTGTGCTCTTCTCTCTCACTGCACCTGACGAAGAGGGGCTGCGCTCCAAAAGCTGGTAATTTCAAATAAATCTGTCGGACTGTAACCTGGTGTTGTGTGACTTCTGACTTTGTTCACCCCCATCTAACACCGGCACCTCCATAACATAGATCTCAACCAAGACTATTGATAGAAATACTTCCATTGGCTTTGCTTGGGTAGTTCTCTGATGACCTTGGCTTCACAATATGATCTTTGCTAATAAATATTTAGATGTCACACTCAATGTGGAATGTCATGTGTTGGAATCATGGCAAGAATATGTGGGTAGATTTTTGGGCAGCAATACCTATTTAAAGAGTTACTGACTTCTTACAAAGCTGCATGTGTAGTTTTGTTTTAGAAAGGTCTGAGGTGAGAATTGTTATGTTAATGATGATAGTCAAAAAATCAATTAGGAATTGATTAACTCTGTGGTTTAACAGTAAAACATATTATAAGTGCTGTAGGTATATGTTCAAATTGCACAAAGGCAGCAAGTAGAATTTGAATTCAATTAACAATTATGGAAAATAAGCTTGTCTCATTAAATGGTTACCGTGACAACCAATGTTCCCTCTAATTTTTTTTTCCATTGCGTGGACCTTCAAGGTCCATGTGTGGCAGCAGCTGTGGCTTCCGGAAGTGGAAGCCAATGTGTTAGTACAGCAGCATGCACGGAGCCTCCCAGCAACAACACAACGCAGAGGGAATGTTCATGACAACTAATCATCAATCTTTGTGAAAACACAGTTGATTTTGTAATGTTCTGTGGGGAAGGAAATCTGCTATCTTTAGCCAGATGTGATTCAGGACCCATAGCAATGTGCTTGACACTTAACTGTCCTTTGAAATGGCTCTAGCAAACCATTAAGCCTCAAGGGCAATGAGGGATGAGCAATAAATGTTTACCAGTAACGTAAACCGAAATTGCTGGAAGAACTCAGAAGGTCTGGCAGCATCTGTGGAGAGACAGCAGAGTTAACGTTTCTGGGGCAGTGATCTTTCTTCAAATGTTTACCAGTGACATCCACAGTGCATGAAAGAATAAATAAGAGTTATGAAGATGATATTACAGCGATCAACTGATATCTATGCAGCTCGCAAACTCAAAGCAGATTAACTGTCAGCAGAGTCAAAACATTGTATATAAACAGCACATGGTATATTTCTTTCTTAAGGGACAAGTACACATTCAGCAAATGTCCTAGGCATTGGAGGCCATGCAGAGGGTGATGCTACAATGAAGGATCTTTGTAAAGGAGAAGGTGTGTCAGTGATAAACTAGTAGAATTTTTATGGAAATCTTGCTTTGATGTGCCCTCACAAATGTGCACTGAGCAATCGGAGCAACATTCAGGTGTTCAGGTACATTATGGAGCTTTTCTTCCATGTTCTTTACATATGAAATCTTTGAGTCTTGTGCAAAATTGAACTGAGGCTCAGAAGCTCATAAAGTTACATATAGATCAGTTGTCATTCACTGCTCCTAACCATATGCAGCTTTAGTGAAATTGCCCTGTGGATACTTTTCTTGAAATTATTGCCATATAAGGGATTACTGTGTGACCTGCGAAAGAGACAGCACGGTATACATTATAACAGGGCCATGTTATGTCACATGATATAATGCTGGTCCTTGAGTCCTGAAGAAGGGTAATACCCAAAACGTTGACTGCTGCTTTCCTCCAGATGCTGCCTGGCTTGCTGTGTTCTTCCAGCCACCTGTTTGTCCACTTTGGATTCTAGCATCTGCAGTTTTTTTGTCTATAACCCTGGTCTTGCTCTCTTGCAGCCTCCTGGCAAGTTGAGATCCCTTTTAAATATTATTACTGTTAGTTATGTTTGCAAAGGGAAGTTAGTGTTTTAAACTATTGCCCAGCAAACTCTGTAGACTTTCTTTGGCAACGCAATAAGACTAAAAATAGCCTTGAGACAACAATAATTGTCAACAGTATAATGACTAACACCAGTGTCTCTCATCCTGGGGCGAGGGGGGAAAAATTAGTCATTCTCCTCACCCCTAGTTGCTTTAAAGACCTCACCCATGCTAGGAGGTGTGTCGAGTCTTCCCAGTATATATACATCCTGCTGTCAATCAGAATGATTTTGGAGGAAGTCCAAGATGCAAAATATGTCCTTGCGAGGATAAAATGATCTGCAACGAGGTATGTATGAATAGAATCTTATAGAAGAGGGGTATTTGGCTCATTGTGCCTTTGAAAACGCTGTCTACCTTTGTTCAACATCACATTTCTTTCCATATAATTCTAAATTATTCCCTTCCAAGTACAAGTCTAATTGTCATTTAAATGTTCCTATGGAATCTGATTCCACTACTCTTTCAGGTACAATATTTCAATCCAAACAACCCTCTTTGTGAAGAAATTTCTCTTCATTTCCCTGTCATCCTTGTGCCAATTGTTTTGAATCCAAGGCTTTTAGTTATCAGTTCACCTGCCAGAGGATAGGGAGCAAGTAGAGAGATATGATCAAAACTGATTTGCAATTTTTAATTTGTCAGTTAGGACTCCTTTAACCATCTGTGCTCTAAGCAGAACAACTCCAGCTTCTCCACTCTTTCTTATAATTAAAGCTCCTCGTTTCTAATAATTGACCTCTGCATTGTCATCAGAGTCTTAATATTCTTTTAAAAGTCTGGTGCCCAGAATTGTACAAAATGTTCCAGCTCAGGGCTAAACAATGATTTGTAAAGGTTTAGCATGACATCTTTTGTATTTCCAATTTATAAAGTCAAGTAGCACATACACTTTTCTATCCACTTTATCAGCTTCCTTTGCCAGCCTGAAAAATTTGTGAAAGTTCAGGTTCTTCAGTTATTGCACCCTCTCCACTCAAAATAGGACAACTTAGAATATAAGAACAAATTACTGGAAATATTCAGCATACCATACAGTCCCTTTGGATAGTGAAATAATTAACATTTTAGATCCATGACATTTTGTCAGAATTTCATTTAGGTTATACTGCCTTGCCATGTTGTCTCTACCAAAGTGCATCACTCACACTTATCTCCATGAAATTGGATCACCATGTGTCAGCCCTTTCATCAGTTTGTCTATGTTCTCTCAAAGTCTGCTAACGTCACATATTTACTCACATTTGGTATTGCCTGCAAAGTTGGAATTTGTTTTTGTTATACTGTGGCATGGTCATTTGTACATATTAAGAAATGTGGTGTTCCTAATACCAACCCGGAGGTGTATGTTTTGCTTCAGGCAGGAAAGAACAAATTTTCACGGCTGTTGTCTGCTTTCTATCTCTTAGCCAGTTTTGCGAATGTTACCAGAGGCCCTTTTAATATCTTTTATTTTCTGAAAAAGTCTGTTTTGAGGTTATTTATTCGCAACATTTATGCACCTACTTTGTCAGCCCTCTGTCTATTTAATAAAATTTTAAAACATCTTTCCCAACTGCAGTACATTCACAAGCGCTTATCAGTCAGTGAAGTACTTGTGAAGTCTAGTCACATTTTAATGCAAGGAACATGATCCACAGCAAGGTCCTACAAATAAAAATGGATTAACAATCAGATAAGCAGTTATTGAAGCATTGCTGGACTTTCAGAGGTGCTGACATTTTGATGAAATGTTAAACCGTGTCCCAGTCCTCTTTCATGAGTGGACACCAAAAGCCGCTATAGCATTAACCAATGTAGGGAAGGAGAGTTTTCCTATTTGTCATGACTAATATTTGTCCTTCAGTTAATGTCACTGAGAAGCAGATAATCTGCTCATTTATCTCATTGCTGTTTGTCAAATCATTCTGTGCACAAATTGGTTTCCAATTGCCCTACATTAGAACACTGAATTTACTTGAAAAGTACTTAACTAATTGTGAATTTTTAGGTTGTTCTGAACTCATGAGAAGAAAATGTGGCAGTGAGGGAGGAGACTGAATGGTACTTCATTCTTAAGGGTGATAGTTAAGAGGATAACAGAATCACTATAATCATGAAACAAAGATGGACATAATTTATTTTTTAAAAGAAGGAAGTGAACTGGAGATTGGTTGCATAACTTACTTCATATAGATAAGGCTGAGTAGACTGATGTGTATGCTGGTTGAAACAGGCTACTTATATAGGTGCTGGATATGGACTTGCAGCATTTATTTTGAAAAGGAACTAACTGAAGAGAATGTTTCCAGTTATAGAGACTAAATTGCTCATTAGCTGCAGGTATGAGAAGTTGAGGGATGTAGAAGTATTGCAAAAATATCAAAGTAAGATACTGTGGAACAAAAACAAAGTTGCTGGAAAAGCTCAGCAGGTCTGGCAGCATCTGTGAAATAAAAACAGAGTTAACATTTCGGGTCCGGTGACCCTTCCTCAGAACTTTTGGTTTTTATTAAAATACTGTGGATGTTGGAAACCCCAAATCAAAGCAAAGTGCTGGAAAATTTCAACAGTTCCAAGAAATTATGTACAAAATAAAGTGTTAGCTCTGTTCCTCTCTCCACAGATACTGTCAGACCTGCTGAGATTTTCTGATAAAATTTCTGATTTTATCCTGAAAATATATATGTATACCTTAGGAAATTAGAGATTTTGTAGAATGCTTCATGAATTGGTCGATGTTCCTATTGGCTATCGAGAGACTATGGAAAGAAGGTGAAATGACATGCACCGTTGATCTGTCCCTAAGTCCCTGATTGGGAGAAGCTTCATGGGTCTATTACTTTTTTTGCAGGTCCCTTTTTATATGCTCACACAGATGCAAAACACAAGCAATTCTGCAATTTTAGTGCAAGCAGTACTCTAGTATATCTTTTGATACCTATGATACAAATCCATACATCTTTGATACAAATGTGAAACTACACAATTATCCTATTAACTTTGTGTTTTTATTGTTTATTGATAGTATGCAAAATTGTTCATATGCATTATTCAAGAGTTCCAGATTTTATAATATACACTATTCTCCTTTTGCTGAAGTTTGTCACATTATCCAAATGCTTCCAATGTATTATTTAGTGTTTTAATAAATACAAAATTAATTTTATTATTTGTGTTTCTGTTTAAATATATTTTTAATAATCTTTGTAAGAAACTGGTGCACTTTGTTTCCTGGTCAGTATATTAGTGTGTCTTTAAGAGCCCTGCTTACGTAAATATCATCATTATCATTAGGTCATTTGAAGCATAGCACTCTACTGGAAGCATACTCTTCTGTTACAACTTAATAGTTTAATAATATCCCAAACACTTTTATGCCTAAGGAATGTAATATTTGTTTATAATGGTTAGTTGTAATAAATTTCAGATTCTTCAATATCGAGATATCTACGCCCAGGTTCTTATGTTGCATAAGATAAGCATTGCTGCATCAGGTGAAGCATTCTGTTGGAGGCAAACATACAATAAGAACATGACATAATCTTGCAACAATTAATTTGTAAGACTTATTATTTTAGAATATATTAGATCTGTTGCAGTATTAACATTTTCTGGTAGGTAGAATGAGAACTCTTTCAGGAATTGAGTCTGCAAAAACATTTCCCAGAAGAACACTATGACATATCCTCCACATCTTAGTTTGGGATTATGTGATGGTTTTCCCATAGAAACCTCTTCTCCATGATCTGTGTAAGATATGATTGTTTTAGCAAAAGATTGCCGAGAAGGAGTTAGATAGTTTGAGTTCCATCCCAAGTTGTGGATTCATCAGGAGATGAATGGTGATTCCACTGTAAGACAAGACGTTCTCCCAGAGATCTAAACAATGGACAGTTGATTAGCCAATTATTCAGAATTGCTGTTTTCACCTTTTAAGGATAGCAAGCATTTTGATCCAGAGCAGCACTGGAAAGAGTGGCTTTTAAAACTCAGAACAGAGATCAGAAAGTCGGGGAGCAAGAAATTATGAAGGGAGATAGCTACTGTCTTGGCTGTTAGAGCGATAACAGAGAGACAGTTTATTTTTGAATTGGGCGAGGACCTATCGAATTGAGCTGGTGTATATGTGTTGTTCATTTTCTTATCTGTCCATGAACAGATGTTGTTCTGATTTACCAAGAAACTCTTATCATATTCTGTCCTTTATGTTTTATTCACTGTGGAATAAAGCACCTTACAAATCAAACGAATGCCTCACATAGTATTAACTCTGTTCGCCTTCAGACAGATTGAAACTGTACTTTTGTGTGAGCTACAGACAGTCAGTTTAAATCACAAGGGAATTTCGTTGTTCAACTCCCAAGTCCTGCTATTGTGTTAACAGACATAGGGCAGTGGGAGTCAATTTTTCTCCCAAAAATAAAAAAAACAGGTCACCAGATTACTAAATGAGCAACTGACATTGTAAAATGTGAGAAGTCTCCACTACATGCTGAATGGTAGATTGCATTAGCATGCTAACCTTCAACTCTGTGTGCAAATCTGCCCAGTATTATCGAATAAAGTTTTTGTTTTGATAGCTATTCTCCCTAATTAAGTATGAATAGTCTCAGTTCAATTCCTGGTTAGTGTAGTACCACAATAAATGGTTCATAATTTAGTACTAATTAGCAAAATCAGTCAGAGTGTACATAGGATGGTGAATGTAAGAAGAAGAAGAAAATACATATTGGAAAAGCAGGAATGCCATTTGTGAGGCTGAAGATTAAAACACATTATTCAGACAGAATACTGATTTTATTTTTTTCTTGCATGAAGGTTATGTTGTGCTCTTAAGAGCTGGATGCAACAAGGAAATGTTTAACATTTGTAACTTGCACTGTTTTTGATGTAGCATGGAAACTCACTTAAACATTGAGTTATTTTTAGTTTGATGATGGGGATGCAAAAATAGTTGCATTGCTAAATTAAAGTTTTTACTACTAATATATGATGCTTTGAAAGCTACATTTGACTTGGGAAGTCATGGTGTTATAATCTAGACAGCCAGGTGGTGAAGGATAGAACTGGAGCCAATGTTTACACACCGAAGTATTTATCGAAAGAGATGCACATTGCAAACATGCAGTTTTTAATCAACATCCACAGCTCCAGTCTGTTCCTATTTACAAGAGCACATGGATACTTTCGTAGTTAACTGTTCAGAGAGTTAGTACGCACCTCTGGAACAGCTAGGACTTGAACCTGAGCCACCTATCCCAGAGGTAGGGACATTAACAGTGCACCTCATAACCCTCCTACACGAACACATGTGAATTTCCCAGTTAATGCCCACCACCTGCATATTTTTAATACAGTTAAGATGCAGATAGTGTATATGAATGTCAAAGGAGTTATAATGGCCCATTCCCTTGTGATAATAGTCTTCATCTTGATAACTGCAAAGTTTTGACTAAAATGATGCATTTTTCTGGCTGAGCACCACTCAGTTGGTACGTTTCTGTTGTAAGTTAAGTTACTGTTGAAAACTTATGGCTGGAATTTTATCAACTTCACCGTTGTCCTGCATGTCAGGACCAAAAGAAGGTCATGACCCCGTACAGCAGGATGATAAGATCTTGGGCAGCACTTTACTAGCTGGGAAGTCCTCTTTGGGTTGTGCATCAGCCATTAGAATCATAGAATCCCTATGGTTTGGAAGCAGGCCATTCAGCTTCCTGAGTCCACACCGACCCTCCAATGAGCATCCCACCCTACCTCTGTAACCCTCCATTTCCTATGGCTAATCCACCTAACCTGCATATCCCTGGACACTGTGGCAATTTAGCATGACCAGTCCACCTAACCTGAACATCTTTGGACTGTGGGAGGAAACTGGAGCAAATACACAATGGGTAAGTCAGGGTAGCTGGAGACTCATCTCAACAGTGTCTCTTCCATCTTACAGATGGCTGTGCTGGCCAACTATATTCTCTTTACATGGAACCATGTCTTCTACACAAGGTGTCTCTACTGTCGGTGGGCACTTCTGGACTATTCATCTACATAATTTGGCATCAGCAAAGCACCAGCCTTGCAACATCATCTTGTCTGATCACATGCCACCTCAACCACTACTCCAAGGCTCTAAGAATCTACCTTGGAGCTGAGAAACTGCTGGGACTTGCGTTTTCTGCCAGAGCACTTTGCTATCGGAGACAACTAGGCATCTCCTGTATCTATACAGGACTTTTAGTGCTGACATGAAGCCAGTCATCTTATGAATCTTAGCTTGATTTTAGTTCACAGTGTCTTTAGCATTTACTTGGAGGCATTCAGCATCTGTGGATTAGTTTTCTTTTACATGTAGAAAGTCTTCTCGTGTTGAATTACAGGCAGCCTCTCTGTTCTGTGGATCTAGTCTGCACACAAGTTCGTTAGTGCTGGGTTAGAAGCACAGTGTGGCCTAGCTTGCTCATTACTGCACAAGTAAAGGCAGGCAGTTTGTGACATTGGGGATTTGTATGGTATAGTGCTACATTAACTTCAGAGCTGCAGCTTTTGCCAGCAGCTTATATGGCAAATGTACTTAAAGTAAATAACAGGGTGTGAAAGTCCTATAGAATGATTGTTTAGAGGGGTGTCAGTAAGAGGTGCCACCATAATCAATCTAGGGCAATTGTCTGATTACAGAATAAGGGATTGGCCACAATTAGTTCGGTACTTGGTCATATATAAATCCTGGGATTGGGCCAGGCCAAACCCTAAGGTCAAGCACCAATAAACTAGGGCTTACATTTAGGTCAGTCCAGTTGTTTAATCAGTCTATGATAGGCCCTGGTCAGTCATGCGGGATTTGACATTAATAGTCAGGAAACTGATCAGGGTGTAGTCCATGGTGTCTGGAGAAAATAGGCACATTAAGTCTGGGGATGAGTTTCATTGTACGGGGTCACTAAGGCAGTGGCCATTGTGACAAGGCACAATTGGACAGTGTAGGTTTGGAATTCATAGTTAATGAGAGGGAATTGGGAGATTTTGACTGGGCGGGGCTTCAAACAAGTCATGGTTACTCTGACTGTTGCATGGGAAGGAGTAAGATGAATTATAGCATGGGAATTTCCAGAGTAATGACCCTGTAGATAAAGTGGGCCTGTTAATGGTGATGTAAAGATGCTCAACCAAAACAGATTGAAGCTTATAGTTCATCAGAGCCACAGGAACTGCAACACAGAAAAGAACATGAACAATTGGGGAAAGTTGCAAGTCACTTACATATGAACATCTGAAATAGGAACAGAAACAGACCATTTGGCCCCTCGTGCCAGCTCTGTTATTGAATAAGGTCATGGCTAGTCTACTTGTTTTGTGAATTGCCTTATGAAGTCCCATCAACCTCTGATTCCTTTGCCTAAGAAGAATCTATTTCTGTCTTAAACGTTTTCAATGGACCTGAGACAGAGTTCCAAAGTCACACAACCCTCTGAGAGGGAAAAAAACCCCTCATCTCTGTCCTGAAAGGTGACTCCTAACTTTCGAACAGTGTGTCCTAGTTGGACACATGCACACTAATCCACAAGAGGAAACATTCTTTCCACGTTCATCTTGTCAAGACCATTCAATATCTTGTACGCTTCAATCAATTCACCCGTCACTCTTCTAATTTCCAGAGGAAGTCAAACCTCACGGGATAGTCGAGGACCATAGGGCATAGTCTCAGAATAAAGGGATGCCAATTAAGACTGAGCTGAGGAGGACTTTTTTTCGTTAGAGAGTTGTGAATCTTTGGAACTCCTGGCCATAAAAGTTGTGATGGCAGAGTCCTTGTGTATATTTATGGCTGGGATAGATAGATAGGTAGATAAATAGATAGATAAATAGATAGGTAGATCCTTGATCAGGAGGGGAATCAAGGGTAATGAAGAAAGGGAAAGAAAGTGGTTGTGAGGAATGTTGGCTTAACAATGATCCTACTGAATAGCAAAGCAGGCTGGAGGAAACGAATGGCCTACTCTTTGTACTATTTCTTATTGTCTTATTTGACATAATCTACTTGGACTTCAGCAATGCCTTTGATAAGGGAGATCAGTCGTGAAGGTAAGAACCCATGGGATTGAAGAAAATTTGGCTCATTGCGTCCAGAATTGGCTGAGTGGTAGGAAACAGAGGGTGATGGTCGAGGGATATTTTTGTGACAAGAATCCTATCTTCAGTGGGGTTCAGCGGGGATGAGTGTTGGGGCCCTCGCTGTTATGATATATATATATAAATGATTTAGACTTGAGTCAGGGCGATTGATTAGTAAGTTCGGTGTGGATGGTACGAAAGTTGGTAGGGTGGTAAATAATGAGGAGGATAGCCTTAGATCATAGGCGGATATAGATTGACTGATCTGTGACAAAAGGAATTCAATCCATATCAGTGTAAGGTGATGCATTTGGGCAGGACAATCAAGGCAAGGGAATATATGACGAACAGGAGGAACCTGGGAGGTGTCAAGGATCAGAGAGATCTTGGTGTGCATGTAGGTAGCTGGACAGGTAGATAAAGTGGTTAAGAAGGCATAAGGGATACTTTCCTTTATTAGCTGAGGCACAAAGTTTAAGAGCAGGACAGTTATGCTAGAACTGTATCAAATATTGGTTAGGCTGCAGCTAGAGTATTGTGTGCAGTTCTGAAATCCACATTTTTGGAGGGATGTGATTGCCCTGGAGAAGGGACAGAGGATATTTACCTGGTTGTTGCCTGGTCTGGAGTGCTTTAGTTATGAAGAGCAATTGGATAGACTGGGACATTCTGTCTGCAAAAATGACCCCAAGCTTCCAGCTGCCTGCCACTTGAACACACAACCATGTTCCTCGGCCATCACCTCTGTCTCAGGCCTGATGCGGTGCTCCAGTGAAGCTCAATGGAAGCTGAAAGAACAGCATCTCATTTCCTATTGAAAACCCTGCAGCCTTCAGGACTGAATATTGAGTTCAATAATTTTAAAACCCGAACACCTTCTTCCATGACAATTCCCACCCCAAACCCCAAACAGCCCAAGGCCCTGTCATGACTTGGGCTGCTTTCAGCAGAGTTAATCCATTTTCACCTCCTTATGGTCCCTATTATCAACATTTCTTTCTCCTTGGAATGCTATCATCCATCCCTTTTGTCTGTCTAAGTACCTATCTACTCACTGCCCCTGCGTACCCAACTAGAAGAATATGCCTTAATCATATACCACCTTTTCCTAGCTACTATCAATTCTGAAGAAGGGTCACTAGACTCAAAATGTTAACTCTGCTTTCTGACAACAGATGCTGCCAGACCAGCTGAACTTCTCCAGCAATTTCTGTTTTTGTTTCAGGTTTCCAGCAATTGCAGTTCTTTGTTTTATTTTGGATAGACTGGGAGTTTCATTGGAGGAAAGGAGACTTAGTGGAGATGGAATCAAAGAAACAGGAGCTGAGGCTCATGGACAAGGTGAGCTCAAAGACTGCATGGGCGGAGGCAGGAGAGAACTGTTGAAAGATGTTAGTTCAGGGCTGGAGTAGGTAGTTTGGCCAGGCAACTACAGGAAGGAAGAAAAAGGTAGCTGCTGGAATTGTCTCAATCTTAGTGAGAAATATGCTCCTTGCATTGTTGTTGTAGGTGGAGGTGGTGGAAGGAAGGGTTTAAGGAGATGATCTGCAGGATAAAAAACGTAGCCAAAGGTTATCTCTGTATTCCAGGATGATAAAATACAATAGCGAGCAGTTTTAGCAGACAGTGTCTGATAGTGTCTTAATTGTCCCAGCCAGAACTGGCAGTGAATAGCTAAATCAGTTGTCTGCTGTATATTTGCAAATTTCTGTCCAAAGAATGTGACCAAAATATTTTAATGTTGTCTTGTCATTGTTTGTCTGAGAAGAATGATTTGTTGTCACCCAACTCTGGATGGGTACTCACTCATGATGTTATTAATCATACAATGTAGTTGTTATTCATCATCCTTTAACCAGAAAAAAACTCACAGCCATGGCAGCATTAATTTCAAAACATACAGTCAGTACCTACATTGAATAAAGACACAATACACGATGCATATCACAGGATTGATTTCAGGGATGTAATTTGATCTTGAGTATCAGACTTAATGCAATTTCATCACTCGATAGAGGTGCAAATTGGATCATCAAATGTTGTCCCCATTGTGAGCAAATTTAATTCCTCTCGTACAAAGTCTTTGTGTGGTAGTGTGGGTTTAGATGCCCTAAAATCCCTGTAGGTGCCAAGGAAATTTACAAAATGTTGCAAGGACTTGAAAATTGCCAATATCCAATTGAAGATTGTATAGTCTGGAGTTAGTTTCCTTGGAATAGAGGTGGCTGAGGAGTGAATTAATTGAGGTATACGCAATAATGAGAGGCTTGGAGAGAGTAGACAAGGCAAGACCTGTTTCCCAAAGCAATGAGGTCACTAATCAGAGGTGCATAGATTGAAGATAATCATTAGAACAATGGGAAGGTACATGAGAAAAACATTTTCACCCAGAGAGTCAATTGGACAAAGAACTGCGGATGCTGGAAAGTTGAAACAAAAAACAGAAATTGCTGGAGAGACTCAGCAGGTCTGGTAGCATCAGTGCAGAGAAAGCAGAGTTAATGTTTTGAGTCCAATGACCACTTCTTCAGAACCCAGAGGGTGGTGAGTGTCTGGACTTTACTACCAAGTTTGGTGATTGAGGCGAAAGGAATCTGAATCTGCCCCTGAAGCACTGTAACCTGCAAAGCTACAGATCAGGTTCTGCAAAGTGGTTTGGTTTATCAAAGCAGGTAGTTTATTTAGCTAGCTGAGACATGTTGGACCAAATTACCTCTTTCTGTGCTGTAGCTGTTTTATGATTCTGTTCAACAATAGAGAAGGGGCCAATTGCAAGGTTTTCATTCATTTACTCAGGACATCTCCTCCTGTGTCAGTGAAAATAAGTTCAAAGGTCACAGTTATCTGGAGTAAGGGAGAAAGATGTAGGCTCCATATTAAGAGTGCTGTAGCTAACTGTGCTGATGAGAAGGCAACTGAACTACACAGATTCTGTGAAGTGGACTCAGTAAGGGATCAAGTGCAATTGGGTGACTCCCTTCTGTTACAACTCGGGGAGAAGTTGTAAGGATTTGTTGACAGCTAAATGTTTGAATCAGGACTCCAAAGTTGTGCTAGGTAGCAGAGAAAGTGGGAAGGTTGCTGGCTGTGTTGAGGGACCATGAGGCTCTCAGGAGAGGCCTGAAAACATTACTATTTCAGTGCAGTGGACAGAGTGAAGATCAAAAAGCTCACAAACGATATTTTCTTGATGCAACTGAGCAAGATTGGAGCTTAGGAAAATTAGTGAAATTAGCTTCAGCGAAGCCCCGGAGCTAAGCTTGTGAATGAATACTGGCATGCATTTTCAGAGTCTAGGAGCGCTTAGATCCTGGAAAGGGTGATCAATCAGAATGGGAGCAGAATGTGCAATTCTTGATGGAATGGCTCTTGACCAGAAGTGAAAGTGAAGAATTGTAATCCCTTGTGATTATTAATAAGATTTGCTGTAAACAATGCTGGGAATTGGGCTGGTCTTTTTGAGACTGCAATCTACATGCTCCTGCACTCCTGGCACATCAGAGCTTGTAAAACATGCTACACACCCATTCTTGTGTAAAAAGACAAAAATTCAGGCAAAATCACACATGCATCAGATATGCATTTCTGAAGGTACATAAATATGAAAGTCAGAATTTTCAATGCAAATGAGAAAATCCAATTCAAATTCAGTAACTTTTCTTGAACTTTGCTGTTTCTCAAACCTTTAATGTCTTTACTTTTATACGATAAAACTGCTTTATATTGATAAGAAAAGTTGGTAATTTTTGTATACTGGAACAAATTGGTTTCTCATCTAGCGCATGAATACTTTTCAGTAATGTTGGTTTAATTAGGGAAGAATGATTTAACAAACTGAATAAAGGGCTGAATTTAAATGCATGTTAGTGACATCTATTGCTCTTTACTGAAATGGAAGGGAGTGATTCCTTTGTGCTCTGTTAATCTTACATTTTGGTCTTTCTGTAATAGTAGTTCATTCAAACCAACACCAACAATAACCTTCATTTCTATAGCACCTTTAACAATAGTGTTGTGATAATCGGGAGTTTAAATTACACATTCTTTCCCTGCATTTGTATAAAGAGCATTTTATGGGATGATTTGCTGAAATGTATGCAATTGGAATTATTTTTGATTAATTTTTTAGCTCGATGGGGAAGGAAGCAATGCTGCACTTGTTTTGTGAAATTAAGTAAGGCAAGTAAAGCACGTTTCAGTGGGAGAGAAATAAATAATGATCACAGTGTGATTTGATTTGTTGTTGTGGGAAAACGACATGGAACAATGCAATAACAACATGAATCTATTTAGTGCCTTTAACAGAGTAAACATCACAACACACTACATAGGAGTATTATCAAACATAATTTAACTTTGAACCGTGTTAAGAAATATAATGAGATGGGCGAAAAACTTCTTTTTAATTCATTTGTGGGACGTGGGCGTCACTGGCTGGCCAGCATCTCTTGCCCATCACTAGTTGCCCTTGAGAAGGTGGTGGTGGGCTGCCTTCTTGAACCACTGCAGTCCACATGCTGTGGGTTGACCTACAATGCTTTTAGGGAGGGAATTCCAGGATTTGGACCCAGCAACAGTGAAGGAACGGCGATATATTTCTAAGTAACGATGGTGAGTGACTTGGAGGGGAACTTGGAGATGGTAGTGTTCCCATATGTCTGCTGCCCTTGTCCTTCTAGATGGAAGTGGTCATGGGTTTGCAAGGTGCTGCCTGAGGATCTTTGGTGAATTTCTGCAGTGCATCTTGTAGATATACATCTGCTGCTACCGAGCGTCAGTGGTGGAAGGAGTGAATGTTTGTAAATGTAGTGCCAATCAAATGGGCTGCTTTGTCCTGGATTGTGTCAAGATTCTTGAATGTTGTTGCGGCTGCGCTCATCCAGGCAAGTGGGGAGCATTCCATCACACTCCTGACTTGTACCTTGTAGATGGTGGACAGGCTTTGAGAAGTCAGGAGGTGAGTTACTTACTGCAGTATCCTTAGCTTCTGGCCTGCTCTTGTAGCCACTGTGTTTATATGGTGAGTCCAGTTGAGTTTCTGGTCAATGGTAACCCCCAGGATGTTGATAGTGGGGGATTCAGTGATGGTAGCATGGTTGAATGTCAAGGACGGTGGTTTGATTGTCTCTTATTGGTGATGGTCATAGCCTGGCATTTGTGTAGCACAAATGTCACTTAGTCAGAGAGGCAGTTTTAAAGGAGGATTACAAATGAAGTGGCAGAAGTGGAGTGACAGAGATTTTGGGAGAATATTCCAGAGCTTAGTCTTAGACAACATAAGATACTGCTACCAAGGGAAGGGCAAAAAGAGGCAAGATATATGCAAGGTCAGATTAAGCGAACACAGAGTTCTTAGAGAGTGATAGAGTTGGAGGAATTTGCAAAGATTGGGTGAGTTGAGACTAAGAAGAACGAGACGAGGGTGGCATGGTGGCTCAGTGGTTAGCATTGCTGCCTCACAGCGCCAGGGACCTGAGTTCGATCCCAACCTCAGGTGATTTGTCTGTATGGAGTTTGCATGTTCTCCCTTTGTCTGCGTGGGTTTCTACTGGGTGCTCCGGCTTCCTCCCACAGTCCAAAGATGTGTAAGTTAGGTGGATTGGCCATGCTAAAGTGCCCATAGTGTTCAGGAATGTGAAGGTTAGGTGCATTAGCCATGGGAAATGCAGGGTTACAGGGATAGGGTAGGGGGATGGGGCTAGTGGGATGATCTTCAGAGGGTTGGTATGGACTTGTTGGGCCGAATGGCTTGTTTCCACACTGTCGGGATTCTATAACAAAATGGAGATCCTGGACTAGGAACCAATGTGGTATGACTTTGAGGAAAGACATGGATCAGAATTTTAACATCAGAACAGTTAAGGCAGATAGAAAACCGGGAAGTGTTACAAAGATGGAAGTAGATGGTGATAATGATTGAGAGGATATAGAGGCTCAACTTAGAATGCTAAGAGAATGAGCCTGAAATATCAGCTCAGGAGGAAGGTGGAATCAATGACAAGTGTATGGGGCTTGTAGCAGATATAGAAGATGATGGCTTAGTTCATCCCACAGAGGAAATTGTGGCTTCTTAAGAACTAGATGTCAGACAATTAGGCAGTCAGTGTTGCGGCAGTGAAAGAATCAAGATTTATGGTAGAAAGCTGGAGATGATTGTAACTGAAGGTAGCATGCCAATTACGAGATAGAGAGGAACTCCAGATGTAACGTTGTGGGGGTGAAAGGGTAAACAGTGCTAGAGGAATGCTGGCTATGATTGGATAGGTAAGATTGGAGCAAAACAAACTAACAATTGAGGAGAAACAGAAACAGGAAGACAGTTGTGTGCTGCACCATATATAATGTGGAGGTGAAAAATCATGAGGAACACGGCACCATTTCTACAGTGAGAAAAAATGTTGTTTATGTTAAAATTCTTTAATTCATCCCCACTTACCTTGGTTGAGATGGTTTTACTATTATGGCAAGCAAAGAAAGCTGATTTGAGATATTTTAACATGTCATTGAAGGAAAGCTGAACACTTTTTAGAAGGCACCAACATATTCATGCATTTCAGTGAGGAAAGACAGTTTGGAGATAGGGTAATAACTTGTCTAGAGAGAGAGAGACAGTCAGAGTGCATTTTTTTTAAAATGTGGGATATCAGGTTTATTTATTTTAGAACTGCTAAAATGTTATAAGCCTATAAAAACAAAATATATACTTGATATAGTTTACTGTGTCTTTACAAACCTAACAGATGCTGAAAGGATTATTGCAGCTGCTTCAATGGTACAATATGAGTATTGTTGAAAAGAAAGACATGCTGACAAAATTTTTTGTTTTGCACCCATCAGGCGAATACAAGAGTCGGGGACAGTACGGTGGTTCAGTGGTTAGCACTGCTGCCTCACAGTGCCATGGACTCAGATTTGATTACAGCCTCAGGTGACTGTGAGGAGTTTGCACATTCTCCCCGTGTCTGTGTGGGTTTCCGCTGGGTGCTCCGGTTTCCTTCCACAGTCCAAACAAGTGCAAGTTAGGTGGATTAGCCATGCTAAGTTGCCCGTAGTGTCCAAGGATGTGTAGGTTAGATGTGTTAGCCGTGGGAAATGCAGGGTTACAGGGGTAGGGTAGGTGGATGGATCTGAGTGGGATGCTCTTCGGAGGGTTGGTGTAGACTTGTTGGGCCAAATGGCCTGTTTCCACACTGTGGGGATTCTATTTTTAAAAAAGTGCCAAACTGCAAGGAAGCACCAATTTCTATGACATGAGAATGTCGTGCTGATTGAACAGCTAGACAGGTTTGATTGGTGGAGGTGTTGCCACAGGGAATGCATTGGGTGGATTGTTTTTCCACATCTTTTTATTTAAAGAAAACACAATTCCTGGACATATATTTTCTGCTTGCAGAGTACAAGGCCCCACACATGAAAGTGTTTACCTTCTATCTAGCAAAGGTGGACTACACTTTTCCTTGTTTTTGACTGAACATCAATGATAGTGAGTTTAATTCATTAATTAATTTCTTAGACAATGTGAGGTTTACTGCTTTTCCAATTATTTTATAATAATTCCTATTGCTACTTCATGGCTCAATTTTTTGAGATGTCTATGCCTTCCAGGGCAATCTCAGATAGACCTTCAGACGAAATAGTTTTGATGCATCCTATCTTGGCATCAAGCTTATGGAGCGAGCAGCTGGCTAGGGCCCTGTTAATGAGGTTGCCGACAGAGCTGACCTTGTAGCACGTGGAAGTGGGGAATAGTACTATATATATTGGCCGGTGAATTTAAGCTTAAGGCAGGTAGTTGTAGAAAACCCCATTGTGTTAGTTGAGGAATCTGCCAGTGGAAAGGGTCTCAAAATTTGAGCAACAGGTGATGCTAGCCTATTTAGCAGCAAACACACGAGTGTAATTCTTTGCTAACAGGATACTGCTGTCAGGCCAAAAAGACATTCTGCCTAACACACAAATAAATAATGAGGTATATGAGTTTCAGTATCAGTATGATGCTAAGGATGTAGCCTGTACATCCTAGTGACTGGTGCATCATATCAAGCAAAACATTTAGTTGATTGTCCACAACAAATAGCATGTTGACAGTGCTGAACTGGCAAAACTAAGAATATAGTGTCATTTTATTTTTATTCATTTATGGAATGAGGGCGTTGCTAGCCAGGCAGCATTTATTGCCCATTCCTAATTGCCCAGAGGGCAGTTAAGAGTCAACCACATTGCCGTGGGTCTGGAATCACATGTAGGCCAGATCAGGTAAGGATGGCAGTTTCCCTCCCTAAAGGATATTAGTGAACCAGATGGGTTTTTCCAACAATCAACAACGGATTCATGGTCATCGTTAGACTCTTAATTCCAGGTTTTTTTTTAATTGAATTTAAATTCCACCTTCTGCCGTGGTGGGATTCAAAGCTAGGTTCCCAGAACATTATCTGAGTCTCTGGATTAACAGTCCAGTGATAATACCACTAGACCATCAGCTCCCCTAACATTAGATATGATTATGCTATTGGACAGCATTTACCAAATAATGTTGAGAGATTAATAGTTATGCTGGAAACTGATTTAAGATCGTTATTCCCATTCTCCCAGTGTGATTTTTTTTTTGCACATACTAGAATCTACAACATTCTCCATTGTCTAGACATTAATTGCAACTGGAAAATGGCAGGAATGACACCTAGGAATGAGGCAAACTCTGTCACTTTAATGGCCAGAAGCATGGGATCTATGTCTGCTGCATGCTAGGACATTGAAGGGAAAAGCATACATTGAGTAGGTGCTTGCAAACGCCAGCTACATTTAATTTGCAATCAATTCATCACCCATTTGCAATGCATGCAGTGTGAACATACTTAGGGTTCAAAGGCACTTTGAACCATGCTATTGGTCCTTGTGATTTGCACATTGACATTTCAATTATACTGAAGTTAACAGCAATTACTTAAAAGGAGGTGAATGCGGGCAAAAGCTGACTTATCATTTTTGCAACTTCCTTGTGCTGTGGGAGGTGGATATCATAGCTTCGTCATCTCTCATGTAAGTTTAACAATGGTCTGCACTCAGTGCAATGAAATGTTGAATGGTCAATGTG
The DNA here is from genome assembly GCF_021869965.1 of Rhincodon typus. Taxonomy (NCBI): domain Eukaryota; kingdom Metazoa; phylum Chordata; class Chondrichthyes; order Orectolobiformes; family Rhincodontidae; genus Rhincodon; species Rhincodon typus. Next base: position 34,716,336 of record NC_063341.1, on the reverse strand, counting down.
GGTCTGGATTGAGAAGAGGGTCAGAATGTAGTGGGCACTCCCATTTTGATGTCACATGTTGGTCACTCAACTGTCACAGCAACTTCACCAGATTGGGGCACATGTTGAGGCTGAAGCTGAATGAATGATGGAGATATGGCCCTCATTAGAGGGCCGCTGTGTGGAGGGCTGTATGCATTCATCAGTTGCAGGTTATGCCACCACTGACTCTTCTGAGACCCAAGACCTCTTTCACTCCTTGTATTCCAACATTGGTCATTTTGAACAGGGGTCTTGTGGTTCCAGTAGGTAGGAGCTGGCTGCAGCAGACTATCACAGGATGTAAAATGGTCATTGGCCATGGTCCCAGAATTTGGTTTCCATTGTCAGGGCAACCTGCAACCGTTACTTGATTTATTGCTGGCTGTAACTAAAAGCTCATATTTGGAATTGTTCGATTGCTTGCCTGTATATGTTGTTACTCTCAGAAAACTAAAAGAACTGCGGATGCTGGAAAACAGAAACAAAAGAGATCATAGCTCCTGAGGTGTCGTCCAGACCAAGGTACACTGTGGGAGCTGATTCATTCACATCTAATCAACAACTGTAACTCACAATTGTAGATTATTACTCAACATTCCCATTCATAGGTAAGTGAAAGATTTGGGAGCAAAAACAATTTGAACAGTATGAGTTCTGTTTGCTGAACAAGGGATTTCTGAAAGGACAATTTGTGATAACGAACCCAGTTTAAGGAATTCACTGAACAGTATGTTTTTGACATCGTCTCAATACTACATCACACTAAGTGCTTCTGGTTTATAAAAAGACAATCTCAGATAGTCTAGCAAACCCTCAGCAAATGCTAAGATACAAATGAAGATCTCAATCTTGCTTTATTAGCACTGCAAGTTGCACCTCTCACGGCTGACATGAAATTGTCTGCAGAGATACTCAATGACTGAAAGTAAAATACAAACCTGCCAAGAAAAATACATCTCCCAACCAACAACTCACTGTAGCACAGGTAGGAGGATCCTTGGTACAGATCCTTGACTGGATTGAGAAGTCAAACAGGTACAATCTTGAAAACTGCAGTCCAGAAAAAAAATCTTGTTAAACTTAAGACTCCAAGGCCATACATCATCAAAATTAAAACCAGTAAACGAATGAAAAGGAAGAGAGTCTACATCTGACCTGCACCTGAACTGGTAAGGAAAAAAGTTAATCAAGAACATCAGCAACACCTCTGACAAGTGAGGCAACTGATTAAGCGTCAGCAAGTGGTGCAACATTATCAGCATCAGCTTTAAGTGACACAACATCAGCAACAGTAAGTGTGACTCCTGCAACAGCCTAACAACACACAAAGCTTTGTCTGTGCACTGTGCCAACTCATCGCTGGGAGTTGTGACAACCAAAGCTATGAGATGGAGGCACAACATCTGACCATCTAAGCAACACTGAATAACATTTTGTGTAAAAGAAAACAAACTCTTCAGTTGTTCAGCTTAATTACAAATGTTGAATGTTGATCTTCCACAGACGTAATGTATAGAAAAGTTAATAAGAACAATTCTGTTGATATGAATAAGCACTGGCCCAAAGCTTTCGTTCTCTGGATTGACAGAGATGGAACATATGTGAGGAAGATGCAAATCAGGATCCTGTGGCAGTCTTGAAAAATAAACACCCATGAGAATTTTGAACCTTTTAAACTGATTCTCTGCTGCTCAGAATTTTCCTTGAAAGGCTCCCTAACTTTGAGCTTAGGGAGAAGACTCGAGCTGACACATGGGATTTAGCTTCCAGGATGAGTTACATCATTTAATATCTGTTCTAATAACTCGTTCATCTGTTTATATAAACTCACCACAACTAACTCACAGCCTGATGCCTTAATCACCCCTGCCAATACATCCTAGCTTTACCCTAACCAATCACCTAACTGACCACCATCTGACCAACGCACTTGAACCAACCCGACTAACCAATGACCACCCAACCACCCTATAACCTGGCTGAACAACACCCAACCAACCTGAGTAGACCCTGCAACCACCTCGCGACCCGTACTCCCACCTCACCCACCTACTTACCAGTCCACTTTCCTACCTCATTCATCCACCTCACCCATTCACTTACTCACATATTTACAAATTCACTCATTCATCCACTCACTCATTCATTCATTCAATAATCCAAACACCATGAAATGACTCAGATTTTTAAAATTTAGCTGCCACAGTAAAAAGTGGAATGTGTTCTTTCTTTCATACAACTCTCCTTCTCTCACTAGACTTATCCTCGAAGTCCTGCACTGCCCATTTCTGCTTCAGCCAGCATCATAACTCTCAGAAGTGAGTGGAATTGCCATATCAGACTGCCCAGAAGGTCTAGAGCATGGCATATTTTTAAAGGAAGGAGGATGTTCTATTGTACACAAGAGTTAGGAGCAATAGCATTATGCATCTGTGCATGTATATCTGAAATGCCTCGTCACTTTCTGTTGCACCATGGTCCAGGCAAAATCTGGAGAAATACGCTTGTTGAAATTTCCAATATGCTTGTCTAAAAGTTTAATTATTTCAGACTTTTGGGAACCACAAAACTGAACATCTCAATTATAACTGCTGGATTGGGTCTACTGTAGAAATCTTATAAATTTTCTTAACTTCTGGTAATTCTTCATTCTTAAAATTCTTGGCAGAATAAATACCATTAATTGTGCACCTTTTGATTCTGTTTGATAGCACTGAGTGATTGAAAAGACTCTGGTGACACTCATTAGTAAATGGAAAGACAAAATGCAAAGCAAATTGATATCTTGGAGCTGAGATTCTCTGTCCTCTGGGAGCCAGCCCCAGTAAGAGAGCTGTCATGCTTGTGAGATTATCTGGCTTGCTTAATTTGTGGTGGAAATTTATACAATAGCATTTCCAATTTATGTATTTGATACATTAAATCACAAAATTGATAAAGCCTGTCTGCAATAAATGTGTGTCTATGTGGTGCATGACTTTATTTTCGAGTTTTGTTATTGAATCATTGCTAGATTTTGCCTAAACCTTCTCATAATGGTATGCCTTATTTAATTTGATGAATAAAAAGAACAAAATTTGCATAAGATGTATAGGCTATTCCTTAAAATATTAAATTTACATTGTTTAAAATGTTGCATCAGTTTTTCATTGATAACTTCATGCATGAGTACACAGTTTATACTGATTCAGAGCCATACATATGAGGAATGTTCCAAATTTGGGAATTTAAGTTGATGTTGCATTATTACTTCTCTGCTGGTGTAACTGTGTGGAATTACTGCAGGTACATCAATGGGAAAATGCTTTTTGGTTTGTGTTGATTGTTGCCACATGTGGTCAACAAATGCTGGATGAAGATGGGTTGGGACTTGCTGTGATTCCCTTTACTTCATTATTCATAAATGAATGAGGATTCTTTAGAGATAAATTATTTGCAATTTACAGGAATCTTAACATCAGGATTAATCTCCACATTAAGGAGAGAAAGAGAAAATGACTGAAAATCAAACAGAAACTTCGAGCAATTAGCTTAAGCAACAGTGATAGTATTGATTTCATACTCTTGGTGGTGTGTGGAATTCCTGGAACTTTTCACAGCTGAACTTCATTGTCTGAAGTGAAATACTGCAATGCAGTCAGTTTCATGCTGGGGAATCTGTCAGAAGAATTTTATTTTTTAAGGCTATAGATAACAGTCTCATTGTTGAAGTGTATTCACATCAAACCTCCAGAGAACAGGAACTTGTCAAAAATGCAATCTGTTGTAACTGTCTGATAGAGGACTAAAGCTCAGATATGTGTGGCATTGTGGAGATCACATACCTAATGCAAAATGGCTCTGGGACCCCAGATGCAAAAATCATGACCCATTTCCAATAGATCCTATTTTTGTTAGTGGGCAAAAGGAATGAGATATGATTCACACACATGGGAAATCTGAACCCAGCAGAACCATTTGAATTCAGTGAGCTGTTCAAACAGACTCCATTTATGTTGGAGCAAGGTCTGTTTCGTGCAATGTCTTGTCTATAACTCATGAGAGATGTGAATATATGTAAGAGATGGATAAGGCTCATTGTTTTCTCAAGTTGTCAAGTTATTTAAACTGATCAGCCTTTAAATGTTGAAAATAAAATTCAACCTGCTCTGAGTTAGACAATAGGCAATGCATGCAGTTTCAGTGACTGTTTTGTTGGCATAAAGCTGAAAGGTATCATTAAAGTATTAATACTGCTTGCTTGATTCTGCAGCTTATAATTAGCACAAATATTGCAGGGGAACGATATTAGGGTGTCAATGCACAGTTTAATTGACAACCATATGAGGTTATTAAAGGATTATCTGTCTTTACTGTGGGTTATGAGTGCAAATGTTTGTTTTCATTTGGAATTAAGTATCTGAAGGGATTTAAGAGCATTTAATGACCTTCTACAATGAGAGCTTTATTATATAATGAAATCTGTAATAAAGACTAACAACTTTATTTCATCTCAGCATGGTTACTCATGAAAGATAGTGTGTAAGGGCAAAGTGTGGTGGGTGTGGGACATTAGTTGGCATAAGATAACAAAGGAGTTTTAAGGATTGGCATTGATGTTATGAGGAGCTATGGATGTGGGTAAATAGGCATTGTTCGGACAGCAGTTTGGGGGACAATCAAGCATCAGGGGCAGGGGGACATGAGTTTGTAAATAGATGTGGCTTGGGATTGGGTGGGGGCTATGGGGTGTGAGAAGTGAGAGACATAGTGTCTAACCACTTTTATTGCAATCTTTTGAATATATGAAACTTTTAAACAATCCTCCTAAACACTGAGCACACCCTATGGCTGTTCCTCAAACTATTTACGGGGAGGGAAAATGGTAGATTCGACTTCAGCATACACCCATCTGCTGGAATGGAAACCCAAGTGTTCAGGGCTGTTTCCTGCAAGGCAGGAATTTTCCAATTCTATCTTCCAGCCTCAGAAGCGAACATCTGGACCTTAGTTAGTGACAATGACTATTGTGATGCAGCTCATTGTTGTCTCTTCTGCTTGCATGCAATGTGCATTTAAATGAGTTCTGCAAAGATATTTACTCAAGATCATGTTAATAGTGTATTGATTCAATACATCACAGTAATTGATTAAATTATCATTGTTGTGATGAATCAGTGCATTGCAGTGTCTTTTATAGGTATATGTGATACATAGTGTTTTTAAAGTGGCAGCTAAGGGCCATACGTGATTGAAGAAACAATTGAAGCCCCTTGGGTTAAATGCTTAATTGAAAAATGCAGCATTGAGGCATTGGACGCAGTGAAAGCATTTGTATGCATGGACAGCAACAGACTTATGAAAGTAATAAACAAAAACAATGTAGTATTGTGGATAATTAGTACTTTGGTTTCCACCTCAATTCAGTGCAAAAGCTCAAATCTGTGCAGTCCAATGAGGGGGATGGTCATGGTGGCAGGAACTGTTCTGCCATACAAGTAAAGAAAATAAATTATCTTTTGTTATCTTTTTTAGTGCAGACTCTAACCAATAAACTGTTAGTGTGTAAAGCTAGCTGAAAGATATGGTGGATGGGGCATGCATTTTGCTGCATTTGTCACTGGTGTTTTGCACCACTAAAATGGGTACGTTTTGCCCTAAATTAAGCTGCACTGCCTCCAAATGAGGGGTTGTAAAAGATTTTGGAAAATAAATCGATACATTTTAACATTTTAGCATCTGTTTGTTCTACCTTTTACATTTTCCAGCACTGACATTATGCTATTCCATAAGCCAGAGGCAAGATTGTGTAGGGATAACTATCATTGTAATGCTGTAGCAAGGACACTGTGTACTTATGGACATGCACCAGATTGCACCTCCACCTACTTATTTGCCATCAAAGCACTCACTCTGAGACTACCTGAACGCTTATAGCAACCGTGCCCTACGTTGCCTCTCCTTGTCTTTTTGCCCTTTGCCCCTTCAGCTAGAGGCACCAAACTTACATTACTGCTGTATTTCCATGTTGTTTAACACAGACACATGGACAGAATGTTTGTCATAGATGTCAACAGGCCTGTCAAGTCAACGGAGATAGCCTTTGCTTAGGGGTCCGAGCACAGTAAGACAAGAGCAGCCTCTGCTACCAGTCCAAGTGCTTAGACACAGTCAGTCAGCCACTAAGGTAATAGTCAGGATTCTCTTCACATGAGGTGAGGAGCTGAATGCTGCGTAGCCCACTACCTGGCTAGACTCTTCCTCTCCTATAGTGGACTGTTTTACTCCTGGAAAGAGAGCAAGAGAGACGGGTATTAAGGAAAAGGAAAACGGGTTATAAGCTATTACTTTTGGTATCGGTGGGGAGGTTTCTGAGCACAGCGGGCAGTCAGGGTCAGCATTGTTGGAGGTTGGGGTGGGTAGCAGCAAGTGAGAGGTGACACTGAGGCAATAGAAAGAGTGGCAGAGCATGAGCTTTCATCAGTGGTAGGTGCATAAACAGAGACAGAGTGAGTGTGAGGTATTTGAGTGACGATGCACCAACGATGGTGGAGTGGAGAATGTCATTGACTTTCTTCCTGCACTGATGTGCATGCTACCAGATGGCTGAGACTGCACTGTCCTGAGTGGAACCTCGGACCAGGCTGGCATGCTGTTGCTCACTGCTGGCCCTAGGAGAAGAGGATGCACCACATCTGCAATACCCGTTTCAGTAGGACAGCCAGGTCTCTGCCCACAAAGTCGAGTGTCAATTTCCCCTTGTCTGGTGTGCAGGGCAGCTCAGGACTGACCGTGCTTGCCCGGGTGCACGTCAAACTTTTAAAGATGATGCCACAGATGCTGGTCAATTCTGGGATAACTAGTGAGTGGTGATTTGTTCCAGGAATGGCAAATAGTAAAATGATAAAATCAGATGGGAGAGCCGTCATAGGGGTGGAGTGCGGTTTATAGTCTTTTGACTTTAACTGAGCACTTGGAAGTAAACAAAAGAAAAGATGATGATTTTGATGTGAGCATTTAACAGAATTTATTAAGTGCTGGTAGATAGGATCAAAAACAGACTTTGTCCCTGAAGCTGTTTGGACCCAGATGTTGAAGCTTTGGTCCTCTGATGATTTCTCAACCTTGTGTGTTGAAGCCCTACTTGTATATTCTCTCCAGGTCTACCTATGTATAGTTCTCCACTTCATCCCTGTCAAATATGACTTACCTACCTGACCCTTTGAATATGTCAAGTATGCTTATTTAGCCCCAGACTCACTGGTGACCATTATGCGCTGTTGGCCTACCACATGACACTGAGATCTCTGGTCCCAAACCAGCAGGTAGCAGTTTCTGTGAAAATGTTTTAATATCATTAACCCTTTAGCTTCCTCCTAGCTATAAACATTACAATCAAACATTATTACAATTCAGAATTTCGATAAATTTCAATAAATAAAACATTTTCATAAATGACTTAAGCCACATTTTTACAATTTATGACAGCAGCTTGCATGAGGCAGAATTACAAATACTCACGCAATAGCAATTTAAATAAAACATCAGATTCTGTTATAAAATAAGTACAGCAATGATACAAGCATATTCTGAATCAAGTTGAAGTCTCTTTTACATTTTTGTTTGCATTTTATGTTTTGATTGGTTCCTGGTTGCCTGCTCAGCCACTCTGATGCATTTGGTCTTTAGGTTAATTTGAGTATTAAAATCAAACATAACTAAGAAACATGTAAATGAATGCAACATATCAGTCATGCTTATAAGTTACTGAATAAAATGACAGCTGGACTTTCAGTGAAAGATGCCATTTCATGGAAGATAATATTCAAGTCACATTTACAGTGACAGGAAAATAAACAACAGCACCAGTGGGTGTTCACAGCAGCACACTTATTGAGAGCATTGGAAATTCCTGTTACTTAATGAAACTTAGTGAGAGAATGGACATGCTTAACAGCACACAGCTAATTGTGCCACTACAGGGAATGTGACCTAGTGCATTGGCTATATTGGGGAGCCTGTGCAGAAAAATAAAATAATCAAACAATATCATTGTGAAGCAGAAGAAGAATGATGATATTGAGTCATGATCAATCAATGGAAGTTCATGCTGTGGAGATAAATAAAAAAACCCAAACATGTTGAATGTTTGAAATAAAAGCGCAAAATATCAGAAACATGCAGCAAATGTGGGCTTGCAAAGCGAAAAGATATGGTGGCATTACAGAACAACTATTTTAACGATAGCCAGAGTGGGACAGGCAGGGACAGAATATACAAGCATAACTAAAAACAGCAAATATGGACAAAAATGGAACAAAAAGTAAAATGGCAAAGTGAATAGCTCTTTATTTAAATGGACATAGTATTTGAAAAAAAAACCAAATGAATTAACGGCACAAATAGAGCCGAATGGATATAATTTTATCACATTATGGAAACATGGTTACAAGGAGGTTGAAGCTGGGTACTAAATAATTCAGGGATATGTGACATTTTGAAGGGACAGGCAAGAAGTGAGAGGTGGTGGCGTGTCTTTGTTAGTACGAGATTGAATTAGTGCATTAGCAAGAAGTGATCTTGGATTGGATGAAGTAGAATCCGTAAATAACAAGGGAAAGAAGGCACTCGTGGGAGTAATCTATAGCCCCCTACTTTTGCTGTTCTGTGGGACAGAAAACAAATCAAGAAATAATGTAGGCAGATTAAAAATAAAGTCAGTACATTAATCATGAGTAACTTTAATGTTCATGTAGATTGGGAAAATCAAGTTGGCAGATTTAGCCACAAGGAAGAATAATAGAGTGCAATTGGGACAGTTTCCTTTAACAATATGTTGTGGAACTAACCAGGAATCAGGTTATTTTGGACATGGCAATATGGAATGTGATAGGCTTTATAAATGACATCAGAATAAAACTCTGCATTGCAAACCAATTGACTGACCTGACCAACTCCCTAGTGAGGTGAGAGTGAAGCTGTTGAAACATTCCATGTTCAAATGCAACAAGATCTGGACAATAGCCAGGCTTGAGCTGTGTAGGTGGTAGGTAATATTTGCACCAACAAATGCCAAGCAATAACCACCTCCAATAAGAGACAATCTAACCACTGCCCCCTGGTATTCAATGGTGTTACCACCTTTGAATCAACCACTGCCAACATCCTGAGGGTTACCTTTGACCAGAAACTCAATTGGACTCATCAGATAAGCACAGTGGCTACACGAACAGGTCAGAGGCTTAGGAATATTGCAGCGAGTAACTCACCTCACCAATAGCTGAGGAGTTGAGAATGTTGCTGGACATTTACTAAGCGTCCCCATATCTGACCATATGATGGAAGGGAGGCTGATGGTGGTTGGGCCTAGGACGCTACCCTGAGGAACTCTTGCAGAGGTGTCATGGTGCTGAGAACCCTGACCTTCAACAATCATAACCATCTTCCTATGTGCCAGGTATGACCCCAGTTATTGGAGTGCTTGCTCCTGATACCCATTGATTCCAGTTCTGCTAGCGCTCCTTGATGCCACACTTGATAGAATGCAGCCTTGGTACCAAGGGCTGTCAATCTTACTTCACCTTTGGAATTCAGCTCTTTTGTTCATATTTGAACCAAGGCTGTAGTGAGATCAAGAGCTGAGTGCTCCTGGTGGAACCCAAACTGTGTGTCAGTGAGCAGGAGCTGCTTGATAGCACTGTTGATGACCCTTTCCATCACTTTACCGATGATTGAAAGTAGACTGATCCTGGGTATGGAGGGATTTTCTTATGAGCAGGTGTTGAGTAGTGTGGGTGTGTACTCATTGGAGTTTAGAAGGATGGGAGGAAACATTGTTGAAACAAATAACGTTCTTAGGAGGCTTGACAATGTAGATGCTACAAAGTTGGTTCCTCTTATGGGAGAGTCTCAGACCAGAGGGCATTATCTCAAAGTAAGAAACCACTCATTTACATCAGAGAGAAAGCAGAATTATTTTGTCTCAGGTGGCAGTGATTCTGTCGAATTCTTTACCACAGAAAGCTGTTGAGGCTGGGCCATTAATTATATTCAACGCTGCGATAGGCAGGTTTTGAATATTTAAGGCAATCAAGGGGTTACGGGGATCAATCATGAGCATGGAGTTGAGGAATATAAGAACAGCCTCAGTGTTCCTACTTCTACTCCTATGTCTTATGGTCTCGAGGTTATGGTCTTATCACATTTAAGTTCTGGCTTTGTGGCATTCCCAGCACTGTGACTTCAGTTTTAATTACTTATATGGCTCTTGATTTCCTTTACTGTAGCTGTACATCATAGTGTTCACCTGTCCTGGCTGCAATGCTCGTTCTAAGCTGTAATTGTATCATTTACTTCAAGCTGTTGCAGCCTGTAATTGCCCTGTTCATTTTTTTAAAGTTTTCCCCTTGCCCACCAGGATATTCAACTTTACTCACAGAGCCTCTGATGTCTGTTTGCTCTCTGTGGCTGATACTCATATTGGAACTGTCCCTACAGTTCATCAGTATTCAATGCAACCTGTAACTTGTGATGATTGTTTCAACTCCATGCTGCGTCAAGCTTACCTCACTGCTGTGCATCCCTTACCAGGTCTGGAGTGTTTTTGTCACTAGATTCTATCTTCATAGAATCGCAGAAACATAGTCATAGTTACACAGCATTGAAACAAGCCCTTTGGACCATCGTGTCTATGTCGACCAACAAATACCAAATTACACTAATCCTATTTCCCTGCATTTGGTCGATAGCTTACTGTGCCCTGGCATTTTAAGTGCTCATCCAGATGCTTCTTAAATGTTGTGACGGTAGTTGCTTCCAACACCCTCTCAGGTAGCATGTTTCATATATCTACCACCCTCTGGGTGAAAAGAAAGTCTTAGACCTCCGCTATACCACTCACTCCTCTAAACCACTCACTCCTCATCTTAAACTTATGCCCTCTGATCTTAGACACATCTGCCATGAGGGATAGATTCTCACAATCTCCTCTAAAGAGTAGTCTGTCTTGTAGAATGTTGCCACAGGTGTTTCTTTTGCATGCTGCTTCAGTTCCTTGTTGATTGTCTGTCTGAGTAGACTTGAAACTGTAACTGGAAATTTCCTCTGGCTTTGCTGGAATTTGTTCTGTGTAGCTAAATCAAATTCCAATCCACACTGCCTACCATGTTGTAATGTTGCAGCTAAATCAAATTCCAATCCACACTGCTGCTTACCATATTGTAATGTGACAGCTAAATCAAATCTTCAGATGACCGTCACTGCATTATGTAATTAGATGGACTGCTTCCACTGATTCCCTTTTCTGATTGGATCTTTTAACCTAAAGTGGTAGAGGAAAACCACTTGGTAGTCTAACAAGAAGACCCTCTTAAGGAAGGTATAGTTTATTGAATAATAGCAAACAAGTACAAGTTATATTAGTAAGATTGTTATTGTTACAAAGACTATGAGAAGATCAAGGTGATAGATCTGTCTTCCTTGAGATCCAGAGGTATTTTGTCTTTCCCCAGCCAAGTTCGCAAACACAGCAGGACCATTTGGACTTGGTGCTGATTTCAATCACACCCTGATTTGACTGTTGCATGGGCCTTAACCCACATTGTGAGAGTCACAAAGTTATGCAGTAATGCAATCATTCTTGAATGACATATGAGATCTGTTTAAGTGGACTCATCTAAAGCCTTTAAACCCTCACCCTTTAAACAGAAAACAAAACATGCTGAAACTCTCAGTAAGAGTTTAAAAAATACACTGCTGGATTGCTTTGATTGACAGGCCATCTGTTCCTGGTTACAAAAAATTAGTATTTGGTTTTACAGTTCCAATAGAGTTCTTTGTTCCTATTTTCATATGCCAATTATTATGTGGTTGTGAATGCCTGATAGAATTTCAAAAGCTAAAATTATCTAAGCATTGAGTTTTGTGTTCACAGATTGACACTTTACTGAGGCTATTAAATGGTTAGCTGCTATTGACGTGAGTTTGAATAGTTGTTTGTTCCTTTTTGCAAGAGGATAACCGTGGGGATTTGATTTAATTTGATTTTAAAGGTTTGAATGGATCTCATGAATGAGATTTTGTCTGGTGTATTGTGTTTTTTTTAAAATTATTCATTTGTGGGACGTGGGCGTCGCTGGCTGGCCAGCGTTTATTGCCCTTCACTAGTTGTCTTTGAGAAGGTGATGGTGAGCTGCCTTCTTGAATCACTGGAGTCGATGTTCTGTAGGTAGACCCACAATGCCCTGAGGGGGGGAAATTCCAGGATTTTGACCCAGCGACAGTGAAGGAATGGTGATTTTTTTCCAAGTCAGGCTGGTGAGTGGCTTGGAGGGGAACTTGGAGATGGTGGTGTTCCATGTATCAGCTGCCCTTGTCTTTATAGATGGAAGTGGTGTATGAGAGAGAGCTGTATTAAATTTTTAGAATTTATTTTTCATTGCTACAAGGCACCATGGTAGATACTGAGTGAGTGATTATGGAGGCAGCATAGGGAATATAAGGGGACATGTGGGTGGGAGGAGCTGTGTATAGGCATGAAGTAACACGGAGGGCCATGGGGATATAAAGGGTATGGGACGGATGGGATAATATGTTGGTACAAAAGGGCTACAGGAGGTAGCCTGGAGGTTCCTCCCCCCGCCATGGCCACATTGAATCCCTTCCAGGGTAGTTGGCCATGATCCGGCCCCTACCTTCCTAGGTCAAACTTTGGATCTAATGAGGATCTTTAAACTGAGATTGGTCTGCCAAGTTGGGAAATTTTCTGACTCAGGCTGCTTACTTCTTTAGCAAAACTGCAAGTATTGTCTCTGAGGACCTGTTTTTCAGTTTTTCTTCACCAATAAACCACTGTTCTCTTTTAGTCCATTTGACCCCTGATAAATTAGTGCCCTTGAAACTCATGCAATGCCAACACCCGAGGGCCATTAGAGGCTATTGCTAGTGTATTGATAATAGACTATTCCTGGCTAAAGGACCACATACATACTTGTTGTTTGCACCTTATTGATGTGAAAGAAATCTTGAAAGTTGGCAGTGATACAGTTCCAGACAATCCAAAAGGATATTGGGGGAGGAGTTGGGCGGAAAGATTTTGCTGTCCTTCTGATACTGTCCCACTAAAATTCTACTGGGAATTTGGCAAAGGGACCTGGTAATAAGTTGCTTCCTGTGTACATGAGGAATCAGCCTTTGCTGTGAGTTCTTGCTCAGCTGCACTAGGGACAGAGCCGCTATCTGACCCAATCACAAAGCCATTGGTGCAAAGGATATGAAACCATCATCAGGAAGCTGAGTGGTAGAGGGGAGGAGAGAAGGACCCTGTCAGAGATATACCTAGTGAGATAACATGGACACCACTGGAGAGCAGTAGGGTCCAAACATCTGTGGCTCCTGAACAATTGAATAGCAAGTACATTTTGTAACATTTTGAAGAATTTACCCCCTTAATCAATGAGATTAAAGGAAGTACAAAAACCTATCAGCAGGGGTAATTAGGCATTCTGTTGATGACCCCTGTGGCTTGTGACTGAGGCTGATCAGTGTCCAAGATCGGCTTAATTTGGCATTGAACCTGCTGGGCCGTACAGATCAGATGCCCTGATGTCCTCTTCCCTATTCCATATGTAGGAGCCGTAGTTCCTGTGTATACATATCATGCAGCTCACACCATGAAAGGGTAGATTATATTTTACAACTGAACAGGAGAAAAGATAGTTTTGTCATGTATGAAAGATATTGATACTACTCACATTGTCAGGTTTTGCTATTTAAATCGCACATTCAATTACTGATACAGAAACTTCAAAATTGCATGAGACAAAGAACAAGCCGCAGCAAGAGGATAAAGAAAATGTTACCATTTCCAAACAGTATGTTTCTGAGTCGTAACCTTGAAGATTCTAGGAAACGTGTATAGCTATAGAGAAGAACAAACTAGCTTTTGATATTTCTTCTTATATCAAAATTGATAAAAAGCACTTAAACATAGAGTAGAGAAGGTGCAGAGGAGATTTGATGGAATCAGTCAAAATGTGGAATGTTTTTGATGGAATAATTAGGAAGAAACTGATTCCAGTAGCAAAAATCAGTAACTAGAAGATACAGATTAAGGTGATTGGCCAAAGAAACAGAGGTGACTTGACGAGTCTTTTCCTGCTTTGTAATGAAGTGTTGCATCTTGGAATGCACTGTCTAGAAGAGTAGATTCAATAAAGAAACATTCAAAATTGAAATTGGATAAACACTTGACAGAAAGAAATTGCAGGGTTGCAGAGAAAGAGCCGGAGAATGGGATTAATTGGAAAGTTATTTCAAAAGGCTAGCATAGCACTCTTAGCCAAATAACCTTCAACTATGCTGTATCATTCTGTGATTCTATATCACTGCTTGTTTGGTAAGTTCAATGCATTTTGTGGAACTGAATTCTGTGAACAAGAAACATACTTACCACATCCGAGTCCCCAATCCTTGTAAAATAGTTGCATTGATCTGAGGCAATGTTAGTCATGTTACAAGACTTCAGCTCGCTTCAACTAAAGTGAGGGAATATCATTCAGGTTCCCTGCGGATTATTATCTAGTTACTTTTGATAAAAATGCACATGTAAGGCTACTAGATAAGGCTAGAATCTGTTTGCTTGTTATGCCAATTTGCAAGTAAATGTCCTGCAAACACAGTCTGCTCAGACGTATTTGATGAATAAATACCTGTGCAAGGCTCACTAGCAGAGTTCAATGCCTTCCTGAGAAATACCGAGAAAATCAGAGAAGGGGGAAAATTGTAATGCATTTTTTCTTTCAAAGATTATTGTAAAAGATTATTTGTACTGAATAAATAGAATTAAATATGTTTACAGAATATCAATAATTCGATGTAAAGAGAAAAATTCCAAAGAAGTGATGAAAATATTTTATATATTACCAATTCTGTCATTAGTTACTTAACTACTTGGCTTCATCTCAAGCTGTACTAGCACCAAAAAATACAAAGTAGAACTGCTAGCAAAACTGATGGGGATGGCAGAACTTGGATTATGAACAATTTTGCTGTTAATGAAAGTTTCTTGACAACTTGCATACTTGAATGTCCATATATCTCAAGGCACAACATGACTAGAAGAAAATGTATTTTCCCAAAAGCAATAATATTCCTGCCTGATTTATATTTTATACATTTCCAAGTATCCAGTAGAGAAAGCACAAACAATGTAGAAAGTGCATGGGGAACTTAAAAAAAAGTGATCAGGAGAACAAAGAGGGGACGTGAAAAAACACTGGAGGGAAGATTAAAGAGAATCTGAAAACAGACTGACAGGAAGAGATTAAGGATAATCTCAAGATATGTTATAAGTATATCAAGGGGAAGACAATAATGAGGGAAAGAGTAGGGACCCAGGGGCAATCTGTGTGGAGCCAGAGGATAGTGGTAAGGTGTTAAATAACTACTTCACAGCTACCTTCACTTTAGACAAGGAAGATGTAGGTAGAGAATTGGGAAGAAGGGCTGTGAAATTTTGAGAAGTTAATATAGGGAGTGCGGAGGTTTTGGAGGTTTTGTTTGGCTTAAAATTGGACATAACCCAGGTCCAGCTGAGTTGCATACCAGGCTGCTGTGGGAGACGAGGGGAGAAATTAAAGGGCTCTGACCCAAATGTTTAATTCCCCTCTGGCCAGAGGAAAAGTACCAGAGGACTGGAGGACAGCTAATTTGATTCCACTTTTCAAGAAGGATGCAAAGATAAAGCAGGGAATTACAGACCAGTGAGTTTCACATCAGTGGTAGAGAAACTATTGGAAAAAATTCTGAAAGAGAGAATTAGTCCCCACTTGGAGAGGTAAAGTTTGATCAGGGGTAGTCACCAGGGCTTTGACAGACAGAGGTTCTGCCTAACAAATTTGACAGACTTTTGAGGAGATTATCAACTGTGTCGATACAGGTAGTGCAGTTGATGTAGTTTATATGGATTTCAACAAAGCCTTTGACAGGGTCCCGTATGGGAGACTGTTAAAGCTGGTAAAAGCTCATGGGATCAGGGGTAACTTGACCGGTTGGATCCAAAATTGGCTTTGTGGTAGGAGAAAGAGTGTGGTAGTAGAAGGCTGTTTTTATGACTGGAGGCCAGTGTTCAGTGGCATACCACAGGAATCAGTGCTGGGTTCCTTAATATTTGTGATTCATATATGGGAGGATGATAAATAAGTTTGCAGATTACACAAAGATTGGCTGGGTGATTGACAGTGAGGAAGAATGTCTTAGGTTATAGGAGGATATAGACAAATTGGTCAGATTGGCAGATCAGTGGCAGATGCACTGTGGAAGAAATAATGAACAAGGGAGCCGTCAATGAATGGCAGGACAGTAGGAAGCTCAACGGAACAGTGGGGTCCTAGGGTGTCTGTCCACAGATCCCTGAAGACAGCAGGACAAGTTAATATGATAGTTAAGAAGGCATACAGGACACTTGCCTTTATTGGTTGGTGAACAATGCAGAGCAACACCAATAGCATGGGTTCAATCCCCACATCGGCTGAGGTTTCCATGAAGGACCTATCTTCTTAACCTCTCCCCTCGGCTGAGGCTTGGTGATCCTCCAGTTAAACCGTCACCAGTCATCATTGTCTCTCAAATGAGAGAGCAGCCCTTATGGTCCTCTGGGACTATGGAGACTTTACCAAAATACTTATTTACAGTCACATATTATGGATCAATATATATCATATAAATATGAAAATCTATATTTTTAAAGCATACTTAGTAAAATTGTTTCGCAGAATCTTATGAAGATAACCCAGGTCTGGGCTGCTGGCCAGAAGGCTGGCAAGATCCTTATGTTGCATCTTTTCTAGAAGGTCAGCTGCATTTTTTGCCACTTAGAAACTTGACAGCGACGGTGGAAGCCATGCCTGCCAAACAGTGCTAGCACAACAGAGACAAGTAACTTTTCTGTCCTGAGCGTAGCCACCAGGGCTATGGTGACTCATTATCAGTATGATAGCCACTTCCAGCCTTGGATTGAGGAAGGGCCAGGAACACTATGATGGGAGAGAGGTATGGCTGGGATATCATGGGGGAGAAAGGAGGGAGGTCGGTGATGGGCTGGGGATGGGGGGGAGCAGGGAGTTCTTTCTGCATGCAAGACCTTTCCAAATGTCAGGTCCCTCAATCAGGCAGTAACTGTCTTTGAACAAGTGCAAACCCGTCCCCAAAACCTCCTGGTTGCTGTTAGGGTTTGAATATTGTGTTCCCTGTAAGATGAATCCACCCCCCCTCTCCCACTTGCTACTGGGTTAATACTAGGAGAGTGAATAAGGCCCTTATGTGGTTATCAATTGCCTACTTCAAGGCCTCATTTGGCAGTGAAATTGGAAGCTTGTCCTGCCATGTGATTTATCGCCATGGACTGAATCAGGGTGGAGGTGGCAAAATGGCAGGATACCCACCCACCTGCTGTCTGAGTAATTGACCCCGACATACAACTGCCACAGGGGAGCATACAGAATTCTGTCTGTTATTCTTTTATTTGCTCATACATGTTTCTTTCAAGCTCTTCATATTCCATGGTGTCAGAAGATTCAGTCAAATCCCATTTCTCAGTTCCCCTCACGCTCGCAAATTGTCATCAGCACCTCTCCACACCACCACACACAAAGACGTAGTCTTGTCCTCAACATCACCCCTCCCTCACTTCCATAAAAATACAGACACCAGCTCATCTTCCCCAACCCCTCTATCCACCACATAAACACCCACTGAGCAGCCCTTCTTCCCAATCTGTTCCCCCTTTTGGTTCCTGCGGCTGTGAAACAGTCATTGGCCTGGGGTAAGGAGTCAGTGTAATAGACAGGCAGCAGCAGAAACACAGTCACCTTTAAAGCCACCTCTCACCTTCTTAGCTCACGTGCACGACCTCCTTTCTCACACTCAGTGACGGTGTTACAATGGCATGTCAGTAGCTGTGTCAAGTATGCAGTAACCATTTTGGGCCATTGTTAAATGTAGTTTCTGAATTTAAAGAGTACTTTGGGCTCAGTAGCTACCCTATGCTGTGTGGTAGCTTTGAACCACAGGCTGGATGGTGGCCTATCCCACCAGAGCTGTAGATTAGAGTTAGTAGGAACTGCCGATGCTGGAGAATCTGAGTTAACAAGGTGTAGAGCTGGAGGAACACAGCAGGCCAGGCAGCATCAGAGGAGCAGGAAGGCTGACGTTTTGGGTCTGGACCCTTCTTCAGAAATACAGAGCCTGTAGATTGTCTCATTGCCACAGTTAACAATTGCTGCCTCAGAGGCAAGGGATCTGACAAGCCCAAATGTGGCATCTCTGATCTATTGGTGTTATTTGCAATGAAAGCAGTCCACCTTTCTTCATTGAATCCAAGGCTCCATTTGGTTAATCGTGGTAGAGAATGAAAAACCAATGAAGCTTAGCTAGAAGAGGATTTGTCTTAATAACAAGATGTAGTTTATTCAATGAAAGCAAGAGTTAAAGTTACATTGATTAGTTAGGCATAATTACCAGGTCTGTTAGGATCTGGGGATGACCCATTTGACCCCATGCAGTTCTCAAGCTAAACTGCTTCACTACCCAGTGGCTGTCTGGTATCATCTGAGTGGTTGGAACTTATGCAGTCGATAATTTAACTTTCAGAACCTTATACAGCAATTGGGATTTGCAACACAGAGTTTGGAAACTCCTGAGCTACAGGATAAGAAGCTCAAATGCTTAGAACTTAAAAAAAGAAGCAAGAGCAAGAGTAGGCAAGCCTCCACCACCAGTCAATAGAACTGGGCCTGATTGTTTACCTTATTGTTCCTTCCCACAATATCTCCATACCTTTGGATTTCCTCAACATGCAAAAATTCTATCCATATCCGACTTGATTATGCTTGAGGCCAAACAGGATGCTGGAGCTGTGATGAGTTTGATTCAGCCTGATGCAGCGACATGAGGTAATTATATAGTTAGTGACTATAATAGAGTTTATAGTTGTGGGAGGACCAATTTATCAATTGTGTCCATGACAACAAGGGAGCTCAATAACAAATCATGAGAAAAATGCACCATGGCTACATGGTCATAGAGTGTGTTGGTCATGTTTCACACACAACTTGTCAATCCAAACCTGAACAACAGCAGTTCTAACACATGCCTGATTGTTTGCTTATTGCTTGGAAAAGCTGATCATTTCAGTTGAGCCTTTCATTTTTCCATACTGCTTTTGCTGAATGATGACAAGAGACTTAGAGGCAACTGAAGAATATACTTTATTAAAGCATTTACTTTTTGTAATATGGACACATCTTTAAAATCTGTTTGTATCAAAAGTTTAGAATTGTATAATTACTTTAAAGAGCAATGATATGAGTTATAAACCAAAGCAAATTAAATTATTAACTAATAATAAATGAGAAAGTGTTCAATTATTGTGGTTTCCAGCACTGATTTTTGCATGATGTCAAAACCAGATTTTGATTTGTCGAATCCCAGAATAATTGACTATTTTCTCATTCATTATTAGTTCATGATTTGATTTGTTTTGGTTTATAAATCATCCCATTGCTCCTTAATGTGTATTTGTTCTGGCAGTCTGTGAATTCTGCAGAGTCCCTAGGTTCTTTTGTTCTTCCCAATGTTTTTGAATGATGTATGAAAATGACATATGAATGGCTGAAGCAGCTGTCCTCCATGTTTTCAGAAGTTACTCATAGAATGAGCACCCTCAGATCACTATATAAAATGTGGTGGTTGAGCCTTCAGCTGTACTTGTGTAACAAGTTTTTTTTAATGTTTATATCTTTGACTGTAAGTTGGTTTGCTATTTCTTATAATTATCTTGCTTATATACATCTCCCCTCCTTGGTCTAATTCCAAGCCTGATGGTAACCTTCTGGTAACTTTCCCAAGAGACATGTATGAGCAGAGATGATAGGTCATAGAGTCATACAGTGCAGAAAAGGCCCTACGGCCTGTTAAGTCTGCTAGGAACTAACCGTTTCTTGATGGGATAGGATGTACAGTACCTGTTGTGGTCCTAAAATGTACAGACCAGGCATATCCCAGATCTGATATCTCACCCGTCCTCAGCTAACTAATTTCAGACAGGGTAGTTAAGTGGGTGAAATACAAGTGACTGTCGCTCATCAAAACAACAAAAAGGGAGTAAGAAAGGAATTTCCATGGGTTCCAATCTCTACCCACAGATTTTGCTGAAAATGCACGTGTGGACTTTGGATGGCATTGTTTTCTCAGATCCCTGAAATAAGCAGAACGCATTAATAGGATAGTTAAGATGGTATATGGGACACTTGCTTTCATCAGTCAAGGTATACAGTATAAGAGCAAGGAGATAATATTGGAGTTGGTTAGGCCGCAGCTGGAATACAGTGTGCAGTTGTGGTCACCTCACTGCGGGAAGGATGTGATGGCACTAGAGGATATTCACCACAATGTTGCCTGATATGGAGAAATTGAGCTATCAGGAGAGACTAGATAGGCTTGGATTGTTTTCTTTACAGCAGCAAAGTCTAGGGGAAGGGGTGGGGGTCATAACTGAGGTGTATAAGGTTATGCGGTGTATGGACAGGGTGAACAGAGAGAAGCTGTTCCCC
>NC_063341.1:34646738-34695327 GCF_021869965.1 Rhincodon typus | reverse complement strand
GTTCCCATCACCCTCTGAGTGAAAAGGCTTTTTTCCTCGAATCCCCTCTGAATCTGCTGCCACTTACCCGAAAACGATGCCCTCCCATAACTGACCCTCAACCACGGGGAACAGCTGCTCTCTATTTACCCTGTCCATACCCCACATAACCTTATACACCTCAGTTATGACCCCCACCCCTTCCCCGGGACTTCTCTGCTGTAAAGAAAACAATCCAAGCCTATCTAGTCTCTCCTTATATAGCTCAATTTCTCCATCCCAGGCAACATCGTGGTGAGGATCCTCTGTTGCCCCTCTAGTGCCATCACATCCTTCCTGCAGTGAGGTGACCAGAACTGCACACTGTATTCCAGCTGCGGCCTAACCAATGCTCTTTACAACTACGTTACCTCCTCGCTCTTATACTGTATGCCTTGACTGAAGAAAGCAAGTGTCCCATATACCATCTTAACTATCCTATTCATGTGTTCTGCTTACGTCAGGGATCTGAGAACACACTTGCGAATAGGTGCCACTATTCAACTATTATAACAAATGCCATCCCAACGTCCACATGTGCATTTTCAGCAACATCTGTGGGTAGAGATTGGAACCCATGGAAATTCCTTTCTTACCCCCTTTTTGTTGCTTTGATGAGCTATAGTCACTTGTATTTCACCCACTACTACCCTGTCTGAAATTAGTTAGCTGAGGATGGGTGAGATATCAGATCTGGGATATGCCTAGTCTGTACAATTTAGGACCACAACAGGTACTGTACATCCTACTCCATCAAGAAACTGTTAGTTTCTAGCAATTACAGTTTATGCACTGCACTTGGCAAAGAGTCTGAGAAATGTAACAGAACCTTTCAATAGCAATTGTTGCTGAATTAGTAAAACTTGCATTGACAACTGAGGTGAAAATATATTCTACATGGAGATTTAGAAAAGTGATAAAATATTCACCATTCATTCCATCTGCAAATAAGTCATTGCGTACTCTTGAAATGTATCAAAAGTTTAGTTTACATAGTTTAAAAATGGTGTATATTTTCATCAATCTATGTGTCATTGTCTCTGTCCGATTCACATTGGGCAAATTTAAATTGCAAACTGCCTTATAAATATGTATGATTTAAAACTTCCAGCAAATGGGATTAAATTTGTTAATTGGAAATTTCAAGACTGGTACACTAGATATTAAGCATATTGCAAGGGTGTAAATTATATATATGGCTTACTATTCTGCAATCAATCAGTTTCTCATTCTGTGAGGTGATATTTAAATTGTAGTTTATAGGTGCTGAAATTACAGGGCTGCTGAAACTGAATGATTCAAAGTCCATGACATTGGGGTCAGAAAGCATGCTTTATTATTTCATTATCCCTGTGAATTCAGGTTGGATGCAAAAAATGTCTTTATTGTTGTTATAATGTAGCACAGATTTGAAACCTATGAGATTGTACATTTTGTTTAGACCACATTTGGAGGAACATACTTTGGTATAGATAGGCCATTCCTGTAGCTGTCCATTGCAGTTTAACTATAGTACAATGTCAGTGTTTTTTTGTTGTTCTTGACCAAGGGGTTAGGAGACATAGCTGATCACGGTTTCCCCTACCTCCACACCCTTTCAGCATCCTCCACGTGGTGCAACAGAGTTCAATATGGACAACCACTTAATTTAGCCACACCTGCACAAAGTTGATTTGTGCTCATCACCTTTAAATGATCATGAATCAGGTTCAGTGAGATCCTAGTATGTTGCTGACTTTATCCTGGTGGTAGGACATGATTGAAAACTGTTTCCTGGTAGTGAGTATGCATGGCATACAAATATATTACACAGACTAGCATAATGCTCAACATGCCTTTGACCTTATTCCGTATCTTTGCCCACCATCAGGAAATCAAAATTTTGCGTCCCACTTAATTAAGTCACCCCACACCCCATATTTCCCAGTGATTTAGACTCCATAAAATTCCCTCCCAAAGAAAGTGTTCGCTTTCTTAAAAAAAACCTGACAATTTGTAAACTGTGCTGCAATCTGAAATTGAATAGCAGTCTCACTGATTTAGTATTGTACTTAATCCAAATCTTGTTATCAGTTTGAAAGACACAGATTTACTCTTTCAAGATAGATTATTTACAGAAATGAAGAGATTGGGTAACCAAATCATTTTGAAAATACTAAAGAGATTACATAAAATACAGAGAATTATGCTAGGCTAAAAGAAAGGTGAGCCATAGAATATTATCATTAGGCAAAGAAGTCAAGAACTAGATATAAAGGCATTAAATTATAACCTCCTCACTTTAAAGTGTTTGACTTAGGGACTGAGCTCTCACCTATTCAAGTAAGTGCAGGCTCAGCAGAAGCATTAATTGATTTCTAGTGCGGCACAAAGTACAGAAAGTGGAAAAGGAAAATGATGATTTTTCATTGGTGGTCTTGTCTCATTTCCAGTTTTTATTTTGACAAAGCCTTTAATGGCATTGTGTAGCATTTTTTATTTTGCTAGGTTTGTTTTGTACCTTCTGGCCTGCAGGTGCCTAGCCAGCAGATAAGTCTGTCTTTGTGCGGCTGCCATTGTTCCCTATAGCAAACTACCAGGAATTGCTTTCATTAATCCCATCTTATATCCCCACCTCAACGCCAGTAGAAATTCTGTAGTCTTCACTTGATGGCTCACCTCTTAATGCAGCTTGAATCTGTAACTGAGTGGGTATGTGAATGCAAACCTGCATCCATCTTACTCCAAATCCTCCAATCTGTTTTTGTGTCCATCATTAAAACTGGTAGCCCGTGAGTTAAGAAATTTAGTGTTTGCCAGTGCACTTCACATGTTGGTTTAGTGCGAAATATCATTATCGAATGCCTTTTGATATTTGGTACTTAAAATAAGTTGTGATTGCTTTGACCAAATCTGATGCTACAAAAGGTTTAGAGAATCGTATAGTTATGAAACAACATTTAAATTTACCATCGTGATTAATTTGAGTCTTGCTGCTAAATCTAATAAACTCCTGGAAGGGAAGACAGAAAGCTGAATTTATTTTGTTTACTTTAGAAAATGTTAACTATGAAGTAATATAACTCTTTTTGTTTATTCATTACTTGTACACAATAGGTGCAAAGAAGTGATTGATCACGCCTGTTTTCCAGATGCCTACTGCAGATTTGACCGCAGTGGTATGAATTATCACCTTGAATTATGAAAGTACCTACAGCTACTATGAAATTCTTAATTCTCGAATATTTTTAAACCAAGTGAATCCTTTAATACAGTAGAATATTCAGTTTCTGTTTTGAGTGCACATCGAATTTATAAGGCACACTACCTTCTAGAATTGTACATCTGCAGTGCTCCCGGTTCTGCAAGTAAGTAAAATATAAACCTGCAATGGTATTTCCTAAAGGTGCAGTGCATAGATTAATAGTTGCTGCATCCTTGTTTTAAAACAAGAAAGATGGAGCTAATACCAGTTTCCATTCTCTAAATAATTTCCATAATTACCAGTGAGGCGATCAGATTTCAGGGTATTTGGATGCTGAAACTTTTCTTTGTAATCAGGCAGTAAAGACCTAGTAGTGCAAAGACGCTAACCCAAAATCCATGGAACAGCTATCATAGAAACAAAGAAACTAGGAGCAAGAGTAGACCAATTTGGCTCTTCAGACCTTCTCCGCTATTCAAGAAGATCATAGCTAATCCTCTATGTATACTTTCTCTCAGTACCCCTTGATACCTTTTCATGTCTATAAATATATCTTTAGTGAACTGGCCTCCACAGCCTTTTGTGATAGCAAATACCACAGGTTCACCACTCTCTGATTGAAGAACTGTTTCTTCATCTTATCCCTGAATGGCCTACTGTCTATTCTGAGACTGTGGCCCCAGGTTTTCAATTCCCTAATTGAGGAAACATCTGTAAGATTGTGCTTGGCACTGATGTCACTTGTGCTGATTCCTGTACCTCTCATGTTTCCCTAATTAGCCTCCCATTCAGGAATATCCACCTACTAGACCTGCATCTCAGACATTCCTTTATGAAACATCACAGAAAATCCAGGTACTCTGCGGGGGCTGGGGTGAGGATAATTATCAAAATCATCCAGGAAGAAGCTTTAATATCTCCCAGGTCATGGATGGTATTAATCAATTTGAAACATCCCTATTCCTTGAAAAGTCCAAAATCCTGACTGCACGCAATACCATTGAAATTCTAGCCTTGGGACTTTGTGACAAAGAGATCTCTCCCCACAACAATGTCTATGTTAATGGCAGGTAAAAGCTTTCCCTCCAGCATTCCACTAAGGATACTCTGACAGTGATCTGCAACTTGGAGTATCTGATTCCCAAACTACTTTCCAGCCATGGAAATTTGGGGCCAACATGCTTAAGCACTCCCAAATTAACTAAATTGAGCACCATTGGGTAAAAAGTTCTTTTCATCATGCTATTAAGCATTTGTAGATGATATAAAACATGGACGAGAAACAGAGGAATACTTATGATGCTCTTAAACAGTATATTTGATGTACTTTTGACTCACATTACAGTACCGTTAAAATTGTGATAAAATATCTGCTTGATATTTTTCATCTTAAAAATGACAAAGCTTCTAATTTTGCAGCAAGATAACAGGCAGATATTTATTTTCAAATCTGTAGAATTGTAACATTCAGTGTCTATTCAGTGATGCCATATTTTTGAAGCAATCTTTCTTTTCAAATCAAAAACTGTGAATGAGTTACAACAGATTTTCAGTAGCTGTCGGAGTCCAATCTATTGAATATCTTGTCTGTAATTTTGACACTCCTTCTGTTGTTTTGAGCAAGACTGATTGATTTTATCCACTGCTTCCTAGCAATAATGCTTGTTGCTAAGGAACAGTAGCAACAGGCAATAGCATAAAGTGCCATACCAATGAAACACTCTGCATGGTTTATCGCAACCTAAAATCTTTATCCATGAATAATGACAACCCATGAACAGGACTTGCTATCATTGTGTACTTGATATTCAAATATTTTTCTTACCAATGAATCGCTCATGATGTTGTTCACAGTGTGGACAAGACCAAGGATTGGATTTTTATGGAATTTGGAAGGGTGTGTGGACCTTTTAAAAATATGGGCAAAACCCAAATATGAAAGTTCCATTCCTGTTTCTGACAGATCCCAATTTTGCTCACAGACAAAAGGGGGCAGGGTGTGATTCACATATAATGGAAACTCAAACATCCAAGACAATTTGAACTCAGTTCAAACAAACTTAATTTTGGATGTCACAAGGGCCTCAACCCAGAGAGTGGGTGTCACAAATTCATGGAGTAGACACCTCTAGATGGCTGGATATAGTCTGAACAACAGTCATGGTTTGATGTCTTCAAAGTCACCAGCATTTTAAACAAATCAAAAAAAAGCTGCATGTGTCAGGGATTGTTTAAAAACATCCTTTGATGGATTGCTTTGGTTGACAGGCCGTTTGGTTGAACACCACTCCGTACAGTATTTGTTGAGATTTTCTTAAGGACTATTATGTGATTATGAAAGTTTGGCTGAATTTCAAAATACTGAAATTATCCCTGAATCACAATTAGATTAACAACTTGAACAGTCTATTTAAAAAAAAAAGCTGCTATTCATGTAGGGTATGAACATGAGTTTGTTTTCATTTTAAGGGTGGCATAGTGGCACAGTGGTTAACACTGCTGCCTTTCAGCACCAAGGAACCCAGGTTTGATTCTAGCTTTGGGCAACTGTCTGTGTGGAGTTTGCACATTCTCCCTGTGTCTGCGTGGGTTTCCTCTTGGTACTGTGGTTTCCTCCCATAGTCCAAATATGTGCAGATTAGGTGGATTGGCCGTGCTAAATTGCCCATAGTGTCTAGGGTGGAATATGCAGGGATAGGGTAGGGGGTGTGTCTGGGTTGGATGCTCTCCAGAGGCTCAGTGTGGACCTGATGGGCAAAATGGCCTGCTTCCACACTGTAGGGATTCTATGAGACTTAAAGGCTATCACTGAACTTCTGAAATGGGAGATTTTTTTCATATCAGCTGGGTAGAGTGACAACTGTCTTTGAATTTTAGAAATTAAATTTATTCATCTCTATGATTTGTAAGATCTGTCAGTGGTGGATACTGCAATGTCCTGGCATTGAGTTGGTACAAAGCCTGTGGAGAGGCCATGCAAAGACGGTGAAGGGTGACAGCTGTGGGACCTAACTCCTTTTATTACAACTGGTAAGAAGTACAGAGAACCTAGTAATGCCTTTTAACTAGCCTGCCTCAGCACTTGTTTGCCTTATGGCCATCTGGGATCTGCTTTTGGGGTCAGCAGGCCCAACTCTACTTCGTGCCTGCCTCTCGAGGTGAAAATTAAGTGTGATCATACCCTTTAAACTGAGGAAAGAAATACCACTTATCTCCACATATTATTCATGAATTGTTCTGCCAGTCCCCTCATTTTGAAATACAACTAGCAGAAATATAAAAAAACAAGATGCTGCGGTTCTTCTTTAGAACAGAGAAGACTGAGAGATAACTTGATAAATGCCTTAAAATTATGAAGAGGTTCATTGTTTTAGAAAGAGAAAAGGGAGAAAGTAGGCTGAACTTTGCTATTGAGGCACGTAGCTTGAGTCAGGAAATTTCCCAACTTGCATATTCAGAGAAAAACAGGCCAGATTTTCACAACTGAGATGGATAGCTTGAGCTTGGAGATGTACTGAGACACCATATCCACCTTGGAAAAATAGAGACACAAGTGACACAAACTTTTCTGTGGTGGGGGAATGGTGGGGCCAGGATGGATTAGACCACTAATCCCATAACCAGGGTATAGGTGGACATAACTGGTTGTGTGTCAAGGTGGCCTACTGAGAAGGCCTGCTTCACTTCTCGAGGACTTCATCCCAGTTGTGATCTTGCACAATACCCATAGTGCCTTGCAAACCTCATGGCCAACTCATGCCTCCCACCCAATCCTATGATGCATTATATTTCCCATGGAAACTCGTGGCAACTAAACCAGTATCTGCTATTGGTGGACTTCAGGAGCCATGACAGGGCAAAATGAAATAAAAGTCTAAAGATTTAATACAGATTTCTTGTATTGATTTCATTTCTTTTAAAGCTCCCTTTTGTGAAAGCCCTTTCAAAATGTTTAAATTTAATGTCTAATTTCTCATAAAACAACAGATATACTTATTTAGTAGTAAAGAACATGAGTATTGCTGACACATTTTGTTGAAGCTTTTCGTCTTGCACTCATTAGTCTCATTTCAGATAATTGTCCATTCAATTATGGGACTGTGTCTCTCTGTAGCATTATAAATAAGATGGGAAAGGAAAACTGACACAAGCTCTTGGGGAAAAAAACCATCAATAGGTACCTACAGTTGTTAACTTATTTGTAGCTGATATGTTTGCTATATTTGAATCCACAGCTGCATATACCAATTTCCTTACATGTGTCCATCCTGCACACAAAGTAAATAGAACTGAAAAATGGACTCCCTTACCTCCATGTCTTTATTGCCTAGAAGATTCACAATTAGTGGTTACTGAAAACCTATCATCATTGGTTATTATACATGTTGGGATTCTGCAGTTCCACACACTGTAGCATTGCCCTTACTGTCAATATCCTAAATTAGGTCTGAGTCATTTGCTTACTCTTTAAAGTTGATGCTGAAAAAGGGGACATCAAAGCCATCCTGCCGATTAATGGCCACATTGTAAGGCATCTCAAAGGTTTGAGCAACAGGGAAAAAAAATAGCTTTCTCGTGTTGCCACTAAAGGGATGATGTCATCAAGCTAAGAAGATATTTTGCTTATGACAAAGGAGTGATGTAATAAATGAATATCTGAGTCAATATGGTGCTAGGTATGTAACCTGTACATCCTAAAGACTGGCAGATTATATCAAGTAGTGTATGCCTTTGGCTGCTCACAACAACCAAGACATACCCAACCAGCCTGCGTTAGCAAAACTCACAACACACTATACAATATTAGATGTGATTCTTCAATTTGACAACATTTGCTGGATGATGCTGAGTACGATAAGAATTATACTAACAACCAATTTAAGGTTGTCAGTTGGGTTTGCAGTGTTGTGCATTTGCATATATGTTATTAATACACACTGCCTAATGCCTTTTTTTTTTGCTGATTAAAAAAGAATATGTACTGGTACTGTACTTAGTTCCATGCACTTTAAAACAAGTGACAGGTATTTGTTGGTTCATTTCTCAGGGCACTCCCTGACCAATCGAAGTCAATGTGCCTAGTTTAAAATTGAAACAAATTCTGACAGTCAACTTCAATCATCACTAATTGGTTCATTGTCCATGGCAATGCTTCCACCAATCAGAGTCCATATGTTAAACAATCAGCATTCTCCTTTTGGGCAGTATCCGTGTTGGGTTTTTATCCTTGAATTGGTATTCTTGTGAATTGTCCTGATGACTACAGGATGAAAAGCCTCTTAAGAAAATTTCTTCTTCCAGCAATTCTCAACGCATATGTCTGTTGATATTTCATATCAAAGGCAGCTAATCCTTTAATAGGCTCTTCAGTCTGTCAATCAAACTATGAATGCAGAACCCTTGCTAAGTTAATAGTATCTTTTGAAAGTCAACTTAACATTCATACAAAGCCATTAGAGAAACGTCAACAAATAACTATTGAAGCTGGTCAAGTATATGCTGCATCATCTGGCCTGGCAATGAGAGCAGTTTGGCAGATGTTTTGTTTTTATTTCTCACTGACAGCTATTACCAGATTCTTTTGCAAATTGAAGAGCAGGATTTTTGAAAAAAACTTCAGATCCTGACTGTTAAGCACACTGTATACATCTTCAACCACAGTTACATTTATCTCATCAATTCTTGAGTGTCGTATTACAGTTTAAGATCCTTGCAGCAGCCAAAATGTGCAGTGGCCAAAACATATGAACTCAGCACGAAGTTCAAATGGCCATATTGAATTTCTGTGAATGTGTAAATTACATCACAACCTTTTCCCTATAGGAAATAATAAATGAGCCCGGTCAAAAATAGCATTGAAATTTCTCTATCTGGATCCTACCCACTTTGTAGAAGTCTGTGAATCTCCCTGACTCCTTGAAAATCCTGCTGCATGTTTCCATTTGTGGGTATAGTCTAGAGATAGGAGGCATAAAGATTAGTCACCTTATAAGTCCAATAAAGAATTTGAAAGTGTCTCTTGTTACTACATAAGAGTGGCTGGGGTAAAGAGCAGTTATGCATTTAGTGGGAAGTGAGATCGGTACAAGACGGAGAAAGGAGTGGAAAGATATGTTGCTAGGATGAGATGAAGTAAGTTGAAAGGAGGTTTGTGTGGATCAGAAATGTTAACATTGAGCTCAAAGACCTGTTTCTGCATTATGTAGCAGTAATGCGCATTCATCATTGTTCTTTAGTTTTTTTTATAATGTACTCAGTTACTCAACTGCTTGGTATTTTAAACTGTTTATTTTCTTATGAAGTTTAATTTAGATAATGTTTTCATTTGTTCTAGAAATATGATTAGTTTTTGCTTTGCGCAGAAATAAATGTAAACTTCCTTGATGGTGGAGGATTGGTGTTCTTAAATGTGTTATGTGTGGCATAGGATTCCATGGAACATTCCAGAATAAAACGTAAGTCTATTTTATGTTGAACGAAAATAGAAATGGTGCAAAAAATTCTATTGGGACACAAAGATGTGAACAAATTGAACAAATTTAATTACTTAGGTCTTAAGTTCTGAAGTACCTTTCCTCTACTTCTTGGCTCCTCTACTTCATTGTTCTCTTCAAAACCTACTTCTTTGATCGAGCCCTTAGCCAACTGACCTAATATTTCCTTATGTTATATATTGTTCTATGATATTTTTGTGAAGTGCCTTGGGACATGTTACTGTGTCAAAGGATTCTTATGAGCATTGCTTGTACTTTTTAAAATAACCTACCTTTCAGGATGAAAATTCCTAAAATGATAGCATCATTTAGATAACTAGACAAAGAAAATCAAAACCGACTAAAATGTTAAGATTAAGTATTAAAACTATTGGATGCAACGACTTTGAGGGAAGTTTGATTGTAACCCTAGCTGAACATTACACAAAGGCTGTTCAATTATAATACAGTAACTGTTCAGCCTCTTGACGTCCTGTCTGGGTCATACCCTGTGTCTTCCAACAGTGAGTGAAGAATATTTGTGAGATGACTTGTGCCATCACCACTTACCTATCTGTCTTGGCAGGAGAGCAGTGAATTGAGGCAGACCTAAATAAACACTTTAAATTATAAATTTCACATTCAAAAATGTAAGTATAGATTCTTGGGTTTGATGAGGGAAAACGTGATTAATTTTGCAGGATTATGCCCTGTACTCCAAGGAATAGCAGCACGACTTTCAGGCATTCAGATCACTTGTGCTAATAAAGGATCTGACAGTGTCTCTAGGAAGCCTGAGGAGAAGTTGAACAAGTCTGATGGGATTTCCCACTACTGAAATGTCCCCAGTGGAGGTAGCCTAGGAAGTGGGTTCCACCGTAGAGCTAAATTTAAATGGTGATTGTCCTTCTTCCTAATTTTTTTGGTTCCTTTTCACCAGCCCTCCTTCTCTCAACCCCTTTCTCTGCACATTTACTTGTGAATTAGTGAGGCAAACTTGCCTTATATGAGAATGCCACCTGTAGAAGGATGGCTGTGCTGACTATCATCTACCTTACTGTAAATGAAGACCTAGGTCTCCCCGTTTGGATGTCTATCAAATTTGAGCCCAAAAATGGAACCAATTGAATTTCTGTCACGCTGACTCTAATCATGTTTTCTGTCTGGTCGTGACCAACTGGTTTGATTCTTACAGTAAACTTACTTTACTCAGCAATTTGAATCATTTTTTATTTGGAATTACAAATATGTCACTCACTTACTGAAGTTCTGAATTTACTCACTGAGGTAAATCTCTCAAATAAAGAGTGGAAAATGTCCCCAGTATTATAAGTGTTACCTTAATACTATATTTTCACCAAGCTAGAAAACAAAGTTTAAAAACCTTCTCTGTTGAATTAATTGATTGTTTTTGTTACATATCAAATTGGGATTGGTGGGATTGGAAAAATAATCAAATAAATTGATTGCCTGTTCTTCTGCTTCACCTTAATTGTTTCTCATCGGTACTTGATGAATTCAATTACTTCTGAACTGCTCACATTTAAGTGGTCAAATACATGGTATCACGTGAGTGCCTATAAATACCCTTTGTCCAATTCTTAAAATGTGATCATGGGTAAGATCATTCTGACTGCAGCTTCTGGCACAATGTTTTTGAAAGAAATTACAGATTGAACGTATGATCAACTCAAGACGAAGGATTTTCTGGCCTTAGTGCACAGCTTCAGGTGTTTTATTGGGGCAGACAAGGATGAGAAATTGATCAATGACCTATTCTTCTAGGTCTTCATTTGTTTATGTGTATGACTGATCTGCTTAAAGTGATATATAAGACACAGATACATTGGGTGTGACAATCATTTTCACATAAAGTATTCAAGTAAAAGAATAATGGTGTAGAAATATCATACATTGTAGTATCTGTTATTTTACCTCCAGTT
The DNA here is from genome assembly GCF_021869965.1 of Rhincodon typus. NCBI lineage: Eukaryota > Metazoa > Chordata > Chondrichthyes > Orectolobiformes > Rhincodontidae > Rhincodon > Rhincodon typus. The sequence continues at coordinate 34,683,709 of NC_063341.1, read as the reverse complement.
ACACTTGACTTGTTAGTGCAGGCATCCCCAGCGTCAGTTAAGGCAGAAGTTACTTCAGTCTGTCAGTGCCTCGTAACTAAAGTTTACTGACTGTGTTGCATGCCTCCAGGAGTAGGACAGAGGGGTTGCCACTATACAAGAGAATTCATTAGGGAACTGTGTTGGAAAGTGCAAGCTCACCTGCAAAATAGTTTCAGTGCACCAACCACATTGGATCTTATGAAACTTAAAAAAAAGATTAGTGACAGCCTCTCGGTTTAGCATAATCAAACATTTAGGAACTGGATAGCCCGGGACTGAAAGCTTCTGGGTCACAATCTCAATGTAATTTTAAGGACGGCAACGCAACAGTGCATTCTCGCACTGAATCTTTCAGTGTTTGAAAGGTGAATGAGAGGATACCTCAGCCACTTAGAAAAGACAGACACAGACATTGGTTCACCTTTGGTGCCCATTCATTTATGGAATATGAAAACTTCAGAACTTTTGCAGCTACTGGAGACAGCACTGGCATCACTGTAACAAAGAGAAAGAAACAGACAGGCAAATGAGCTGAACTTTGACTTCCAAAAAAACCTGTATGATGGAAAACTGTAGGAGAGCATCAGAGAAAAGAAAGAGATTTTGGAAAACATTGAAGGATGAGAATGAATGAGCATAGAGAATTGAGTGCCAGTCAGTCCTCATCTCTTAAGTCCAGCCATGATTTCTTTGACTTCCATGGTACAGAGGCCAACTAGTCAAAGTTTGATTCAAAAAGATTGCTTCAAAAGTTGAGACCACTTCTTGGCCTTGCTACGACAGGTGACACTGAAGCTGGTATATCTTACCTCATTTGACCTACCAGCCTCCATTGATAAGCCAGGTTTCTCCCAGCATGTGGAAGCAAATCTTCCACTTTAAGGAATTCCCATTGTTGGATAGAAGTTTGCTCCTTACAAGGCAAACAGGAAATTATGAAAAGTAACCAGTAGTCTTCCATTTACAGCGCTGGGCACTGCCAGAGATATGAAGAGGGGTGGAATGTCTTGCAGAACTTGGGAGGAGATTTGTGTCCATTGTCTTAGTGTAAGTTTATGGTTATGGTGCTCTTCCACCACATCACCTCTCATGCTAGTTTGTGATGTTCTACCTTCTGCTGACATTCTGTTCTTTCTTTCAAGTACCACCCAAGAGCTTAGAGTGCGTGAAATAAATGTCTGCTCACTCTTGAGACAAATGTTGCTCTTCTCTCATTCTGCTAATAAATGAAACAAGCAGTAATCTGAATTACTGGGCAGTTTATCTCTGTCACCTTATTGTCAAAGATACAGACATCTAAAGAGATCAATGAGTAGTTGTGTTTGGCCTCAGAGAAGTACAGCAATATGAAGAAAGCACGTACAGTTAAGTGATCATATTATTAAATTTACTTCGTATAATATCAAGGGAAATCTGACTTTATTAGTCAGAATAAGCCATTGTATTATCTCAAATGAAATACATAAATGTATATATTCTTTTACATCTTTATACCTTGCTCCTCTGTAGACAGAGAACAAAGGTGGATTAATCATCACCCTGAACTGTTCACCAAAGTATTTTTTTCCATCTTTACTTCACTCCTACAGTTTTCCCTCAAAGCTTACTTTCCTTCATGTCCTTCTCTTTTCTAGGTGATGTTAAGAAACAGAACATTGAAAATTTCTGTCAACAAAAGACAAGTGTGATAATGAAAGAATTTATAATTTCCTCAAAAATTAATTCTTTTGAAAAATGAACGACAATTAAGATGAAGAAAGACTTTTATTTCTTTCTCTGAACGTAGCATGCTTCCTGTTGTTCTGCAACAGTACATAAGACAAATGTGTAATCAGTGTACTCTTTCTTTCTGTCTCATTTTTATGCAAACAACTTTTCTCTTTTTAAAAAATCAATTAAAAATGAACTTCAGCTTAGTAAACTTTTAAAATTTGTCCTTTAGATTTTCTTCCATTGTTTTGAAAAGCGCTGCACAAAACCACTAAAAGCCAAAGTGAAAAATTGCAGCAATTCAGCTAGCACAATCTTATAGAGGCCTGAATGACGTTGACTATGTGAAGAAATGTGGGAGAATTACATGAGAAGTTGGATAAGGCCTTTCTCAATGCCAGAAGCAACTTATTGCATTTTCAAACAAAATTCCAGGCATAGAGGCAAGATTCTCACTATGCAGCCTGTTAAGGGAGATTATTGCTTCTTAACAGCCTCATTTGCAAAGACGTCAACTCATTAACTGCAGATTCCTGTTCTACCATCCACAACAAGGTAACCTAGATGTTGATAATTCCCAACAAGAAAGTCAGAGCAGATACCTGGTGATGAGCTCGCCGTTTGGCAACAATGTCTCAGGGCGTATTCCAGAGCACCAGTCGCATGCACCCCATGTCCACAGATGCTGCTATCTGACAATGACCATCCGCACCAAGCCATCATGACACCTCTCTGATCCACTTACAGGACACTTGTGCACTTTAAACCTGCCTTTCAGGATCCACCAGTAACCAGCATTGATTTGCTGCTACAAGGACACTTAACATGCAGGGCCAGGCACCCAGCTCACAAATTGAACCAGGCTGCTTCTCAGGGCTACACATTTCCAATCTTAGTTCTCATTTGCTTAGCACCTACCTCCATGCTCACAACATACCTGCATTGCCTTTCCATGTGGTGCCTTTTTTGTGCGATGGCACTTCAGCCAAGGCTAAACACTCTCAGAGCTGCCGTATTGATTTGCATTGGAGGGTGAGGGATCCTGGCAACCAGGCCAAGCCCAGTGTTGAAGGTGCCCACCATGAGCTCCATTCCTTGTCATCACTTGCCATTAACTAAATTGTGACCTACGACTAGAAAATGCTCAGGACAATGTCCAGGGTGACTGAAGTTAGCAGTTTTTTTGATGGGCAAAAGCATTGGCTGCACTTCTGCTGGACAGGGAAACACTGAATGAGAAAAGGGATCAATTGTGCAACTGTGAAATGCAGTTATTTGCAATCATATCATTGTGCATGTAAAATGCATACAGGCTGAAATTGATTGGAGTTCAAAAGCTGGTCACAGGCAATATCCACTATGTTGATGGTTCTTTGCAAATTTCATAGAGATCTCAATGAAGTAGATGTTATCTCCACTGATTGTAAAAGAGGTGACACAGGACACAACCGGCACAGTCCTTGTGAGATCTCCACAGGTGTGGCAGGACACAGAATCAATTCCTTCTAAACATGCTCAGAGTATAATGATTGAGGCAACTGCATGCAATGATAACTTCCATAGTTGATGTGGAACTGGGATGAGAATGATGAGAGGAATACCAATATCTTGTTATGTGTTGGTCACTCAGCCATTGCAGCATCTTTATACTGCAGGTGGCTATCCCAAACAGCCATGAGATCTCTATATATAGTCCTTGTTGCCGGGCTATCCATGTTTCACTGTATGGAGGAATGTGTACAATAATCATTTTCAGGGTCTGCCGGCACTGACCTTTCTTTCTGTGAACTGCAAACATGTTCCGTCCCTTATGTCCTCAACATAGGTCCCTGCCAGCAGGAGTAGTGCACCCTGCCAGAGGCAGGACCTTGGTCAAACTGGCTGCCTTGCTAAGAAGGAGAAGACAGTTGGAGGAGGAGTAGGATAAACTGGACACCCAAGGAGCAGCAGCTAGCTGCAGAGGTCGAAGGAACACCCTGTTCATGCTGAGGTTGTAGCTGTAGAGAATGTCAGGATGTACCAGAGATACTGAAGGGTCAGAGTCTTACACCCTCAAATCTATTTCCTGGCAATGAACCAGGCACAGTGTTGACATAGGTGCCATATGCCCCTGGATGTTGTGCCAGCTGTTGGATTGGAACCTGAGACCTGCAGGAGCTGCAGCAGGTATAAGGGAGATGATCCAACAGGGATCAACAACAAGGCTGGTTATTGGGGTCAAGGGTTACCCACTACTACCATGGCTCATGCTATAACCTCCTAAACTGATGGCAGGCACAGATACAGTGTCACCGATACAGGGCCATGACAAAGCAGACAGGAGGGCTGTTGAGGATATAGTTCTGCTGGGATTGGAGGCCTCCAGTATGGTCCAGACAGAATGTGCTGCATCTTCCCAGTGTTGTGTTCTGTGCAATTGGAGCAGGTAGTGAGGCAATGTCTGGGTGCTGAGGAACTTGGAAAATGGGAGCAGCATTCCAAATTGGAGGATGAGGAAATTGTGCTGGAGGAATCTCTCCTTGTTCATGACAAAGGAACTGCAATCCAGATAGGACTTGATTGATACCCGGTTTCAGCAGATGAGAGCTGGGTGCAGTAATTGTGCAATGTAAAATTTAACATTGGTCATCATTCCAGCTTTTCATTGGAATTGTGAGGGTGAACTGCAGCTTCTGTTAGTCTTGTTTGTGATCACTTTTGATGACTTTAAATAAAAGCTCATGTTTGGAAATGTTTGAAAACTTGCCTGCCTGTGACAATTCCCATTGGATAATGGTATGATGCTGGTCTGCAGTAGGCACGCTGGGGATGAGCAGCAGTGACATTGCGAGGGTGGTTGACGGGATGTGACTAAGGACAGGTAGGCAGTGTGGCTGTTCGTTACATAGCGACTGGGGCAAGAAACCAGAGCTGCATGTGTACGGAAGCGTCAGTTTTCCAGCTATGTATCATGGCCAGTGTGTGTCTGGGACTTCTGAGCCATTACATTACTAATGAAGGGCATCTCTGTAATATCGATGCATGGCCGTGTGCTGAACTAGAGTGGCACTGGTGCCAGGGATACCAGTCTATTCTGGTATACCCAGTGAAAAGTGAGTTGTTCCAGCTACAGCAAGTTGTAGATTTAAGCTAGCACTGGACTAGATGGGTGTCATGTGGCAGGGTAGGTAGCCAATGAGGAAAGTTTGAGATGAGATCTTGCTAGGTTTCACAAAGACAAGTTCTTTATGCAACTCAACTAAATTAAGACTTCGCCAAAATATCAAAAGATTCAGCTCAGTGATTTTGACACATCTCAGGAATGTGGGTATACTGCACATGCTCAGATTCCACACACAAATTCAGCTAACAGTCACAGATCTCAACAAATACATGAAGTCCAGTTTCTGGCTGTTAGTAGAGGCTGAGGACTTAACTAAAAAATACAGTGAAGGCATTAAAAGTGGCAATTAAATGAATTTGATGTTATGGTGAAATATGAAATTTTGCTTTTAATAGAACCTTAGTTTTAGACTTAGAAATGTCAGTTACTGAGAAAAATAGTAGAAAAATGCAATTAGTGACAGAAATTAGTCAAGTCATGAATGTGATAGTAAAATATAGACACAAGAATTAATAATGGAAAAAATTAGTGTGCGCACACAAAATTGACATAGATTTTTAATAAGTGTAGGTCTAAAATTATTAATAAGATTGTTTAGCAGAGGTTACAGTGTAGCACCACTAACTACAAAGGAAGTTATTTGACATGTGTGGATCCTTTAAAACATATTCCATTGGATGTCAACTGTATTTCCTGGAAAGTGTGAGGGGGAATCTGATTCAATGATAACTTTCAAAATAGAGCTTAATGTATACATGCAGTGATGTGGATAAGATGCAGAGAATGGGATTAATTGGATAGTCCTTTCAAAGATACAAAAATAGAAATGCTGTCAATACTCAACTGATCAGTTAACATCGGTAAAGAAAGTAGTTAACCATTTTTTACGTTGATGACCTTTCATCAGAATTAAAGAAAGGAATAACAAAAAGAAAGATCTGTGATATGGTGGAGGAAGAAGAAATTCATTAACAAAGGATTTCATGATGGAAAAAGCCGATGTGGGTGGTAATAGCAATAGTAAAGCAAGAAAGGTGTGTCCAGCTGAAGCATGAATGATTGTGTAGCAACCATCTTGAAGGGCTAGAGAAAGAAACAACCTGGCAAAAAAAAACACAGGATGGATGCACAGGTTATCTTCTATAGTTGTTGAACTCAATATTAAGAAGTCTGGAAAGCTGTTGAAAGCTGAGTTGTTGTTTCTTGAGCTTGTGTAGAGTTTCATTGAACATTGTGGTAAGCCGCAGACAAAAATGATTAAACAACATGCAGAACGAAGCTTGGTGTCCTGGTTGTGGAGTGGGCAGAGGTGTTCTAAAAAGTGGATGCTCGGTCTACATTTGGTACCCCCAGCATAGGGAAGACCACATGGTAAGCAGTGAACGCATTAGCATTCCTTTCAATTTAGTTTAATGAATAGGAGTTTCACTTGGAAGGAGCTTTTGTGGCTTTGCATAGTGAGAAGGGAAGTGGTGAAAGAACAGATGTATATCTTCTACACTTGCAAGGAAAGATACTTGAGGGAAGAGCGGTGGAGCTATGGTAACTGCACGGACCAGGCTGTTGCAGAGGGAATGGTTCCTTCAAAAGTCTGAAAAGGAAAGTCGGAGGAAGATCAGTTTGGTAGTAACATCATGTAGAACGTGTCAAAAATGGCAGGGAATAATCTGTTCAATACAAAGGCTGGTGGGTGGAAGGTAAAGCTGAGGGGGACCCTATTATGGTTCTGAGTGGGACGAGAAGGGAAGTGAGCGGATGTGTGTAACTAGGTCCTGCTAACCATACTGAAAAAAGGAAGACATGTCAGAAATGCTGATTTGGAAGGTTACATCAGCAGATTGTGAGGAAGTGTTGTTGACGTAGCTGTAGAGTCCATGTGTTTCTCATGAATATTAATTAATAGGCAAAAAATGGAGAGAGAAAAATAGGAAGGAAAGAGTCAGAGACGACAAGTGAAGGTGAGAAAGGTAGAAATTGAAAACAAAGGACAGAATCTTAAAAGGGTTCTGGGAAATGTGAGCCCTGACAAGATTTGTAGCAGAAGTGCACAAGAAGTCTCGCAAACAGATTGCCACAGTGGAAGAAACTCAAGCCATTTTTTGATGGTTTTGTCAAGTGTCATGGCGGGTTTCTCATTAGGTCATGGCAAGTGCCACTTAAGGTGAATTACTGCTTGTTAACCTCATTGCTCACAGTCCAACGCAGCTCACTAATACTCAGTTTCCTGTCTTGCCAAATGCACCAAACAAGCTAGATGTCGAGAAAACTCAAATTGGAAGTCGGAGCAGGTATGTGGCGAACTCAGCTCGCTGCTTGCTTTAAAGGACCTCTGTGTTGGACACCAGGCATCAGCATCTCAGGACACTCCATGTACACCGGCCACATGTACAAGGACATCTAAGGACATTGGCATCCAACATATACCAGGCTCTAAAGAATGCTTTTTGGCATAACTCCAATCCACCTACAGAATCCCTGTGTACTCCAATTCTGCACCCTGGCCTACACCAGCAGCAATCATTGTGGTGCTGCTGCAAGGTCACTATGTGCTCAGAGATACACACCCAGCTCTTAGAGTGGACCAAGCTACATCGCTGGAGTCTTTGCTTGTTGTCATAACTCTCACTCACTCTGAGCATGCCAGGTGCACAGTGTACTTTTACAAATAGCACAGGCTCAGGAGATGTCATTGACTTGTTCCAGTGAATGCTCCGTGGTAAGATGGAGCAGGAATCGGACATGAGGTACATTGTAGGGACAGGGTTGGGGGCGGATGGTATTAATGAAGTGGGTTTGTTAAGATATGGTGAAACAAATGCTCCAAAAAACTCAACGCAACTTGCATTTAGCCAACAAAATGTAATATTCAAATGTAAGACTCATGGTGTAAGCTGGAGGTAGCACTCTTCACCACTGTTCTTTGATTTATGGATGATTTCTCCTCAGTGCCATGAGTTTCTGCCATGGATTTCCATGAGTCTGAATAGGCCACTTCTCAACTCACAGAGCTTTAGGCTCAAGGGACAGAACATCCCATGAGATAGTGGGATTCGGAATAGATATTTCCATTTCTTTCCTTCTCTGACGTTGTTCTGCTTCATTCTTAACGTAGTTAAATCCTAAGCAAGATGCAGCATGATGCGCCTGTTGTCACCATCTTGAATGACTGGTAGTAAGCTTCTCTCAGTCATTGATATGAATTGTTTTATGCTTCATTGAAAGTTTCTGATAGCATTTTCTTTGCCATCTTCTGCAGTGTCGGTCATTGCGAGTTGAGAAGACATGCCTAGCGAAGAAGACGCTTGTCATCTGGCCACAGTGTCCAGGCCATTTTAGTTGGTTTTGCATGGAGTTGGCTTCAAGAAGGACAGTGTTCCCATTGAATCTGGATACTGCAATGTTGGCAATGCTAGTGGAATTTCTCTCTAGCTGTTATGTGTCACTGACATCCAGTCTAGGTCTTACTGCTAATACAAGAGTGTGGTGACAAGAAGGGTTTTGTACTATAGAGCTATTGTTGCTTTGAAGAAGATTTTCTTATCAAATGTTCACTGCCATGGTTTGCAGAAGGCTTAGTTAGTGCAACTGATCCGGTATTTGATTGCCTTGTCAACGGTGGCCTTTCAAGAGACGTGTCTATCAAGTTAGGGCAAGTGTTCAACATATTTCTGAGTTTCCCATTTAACGTATATGGGAGGTGGAACATTTCACTGACCAGGTCTGAGTTATTTGGAGACAACAAGGTGCAGGGCTGGATGAACACAGCAGGCCAAGCAGCATCATAGGAGCAGAGAGGCTGACGTTATGATGCTGCTTGGCCTGCTGTGTTCATCCAGCCCTGCACCTTGTTGTCTCGGATTCTCCAGCATCTGCAGATCCTACTATCTCTGAGTTATTTGGAGTTTTGTTTTGACAATATTCAAGGACAGGCCAAATCTCTTGCATGACGAATTGAAGAGGTCGAGAATGACTTTCAAATCTTGCAAGCAATGTACTGCAGTCATCCACATAACTGCACATCATGTATGTCTATCAGGTGAAACCAATACTAACATCAATGGACTGAAAAAAAATGGTCCTGCAGAGGCCTGTAGTAATGAATGTTGCATAAAACCCACAAAAGAGACCAGCATAGCTAGACGTTATGTTTGTATACCATTTATTTGGAGTAAGTGAGTATAGTTGGAAGAGAAGTTGCTCAGAGTGAGAACAAGTTTAGTTAGGCACAGGAATGCGGTGATGGATGGTCTTATGAATATGTGTATTCTGGAATATCTTGAACTTTTTATAAAGAGCACTTCTAAAAGCAAAAGACAGTTGCTACAGCAGCAACAATGTTACAGTTACTAAAAAACAAACAGCTTGGTTGGTGACAAGTCTGCAACACTTTCAAAGAGAAGTTGCGTGACCCAGTTTGTTGATGTAAAATATATTGGTTATAAACACAAAGAGGAATGGCCACAGGGCATCAGTCTTTGCTGTTTCTTTTTCTCTGAAAATCTCTTGTTAAGTCTTATAGGTTGAAAAGCTGATTAAAGATCTATCACCATATAGAAGGTTCTTAAAAGAGATGCCTGAATTTATGCTATTGGCTCCAGAAAAAGAGTTTTCAACCAGCCATAGCTGATCCAGGATTAAATGACTACACGACTTTGTGTGAAAAGCAGCTTCAGTTTCAGATCAGCATTTGGACAATCTGGAAAAAGAAAGGTCTTGCTGAATTTCCATGATAATAACCTGCAGAGTTTTATTTTTTAGGCTGTGTGTGTATATTTGAAATCTTTTTATTAATATTTGCTTGAATAGTTATTTTTTGTAATAATCTAGTTCTTTATTTGAAGAACCTGGCTGACTCCTTTCTGGTACTGAGCTTTATACAGTCACTAAAAAATCCTTTATAATTTCAAATTGTTGTAGGCATTGGAGGACTGGGATCAGGAATCAATCCATTCCTGATGGGTGTTAACAATTGGGACTGTTTGGAGAATAGTTTAGGGATGAATTGGAGAGCACTTGTGACCGTCCTGGTGGAAAATAGAGGTGTAGAGAAATCAGAAATCCATTGTGAGGAGAAAATAGTTAGGGCCCGGAAACTATTGAAGTGACATAGGGCATTGGAAGAGGCCTACATAGGTAGAAAGACTGTGAACTAAATGAGGAAAAACATGGAACCAAGATATGAAGAGATAAGTTCAGTGGAGCTGCAATAGATGTAGTGACCAGGATAGTCTTGTTTATGGATTTTGGGAAGGAGCTTAAAGGGAGCTGGTCAGGTTGGTGGACCATGAGGTTGTAAACTATGGAGGGAAGCTCTTCAGCTGTTCTGAAACAATTGGCGCAGGTACAGTGGGTCAGAAAGAAAGGCCTGCTTCTGTGCTGTACAATCCTGAATGATCTTTACGTCATTATTAATTACATAAAAGTTCACATTTGAAAATGGGTAGGCTGGTGATGGATTTTGTCAATATGTATTAAATGCTTTATCAGCCAATTTCTGGAATGTGCTTGACCAGATCGTATAATACAGCAGTTCAATCCTAACTAGAAATTGAACAGACCTCACAGAAATGAGCCTGAAAGGATCTGCCACAGAGGAAAATAGACTTTGCAAAGCTGTAGGCGTAAACAAGTCCTGCTAACCTGGTAGGATAAATTGGATAAAAGAATGAATGAATCTGAGTGTCTGTCAGACAACAGATGACAATATTGTAGAAGTACTTTAAGTGGCACAAAGCGAAGCTGTGACAATCTTCATTATTTTCACTGCTGGTGCTCATTCATTGCTGGTACTGGCCAACTCCTGTCGTATTGAATTTTGGAATAATACACTAGCATGCCTCCCACTTCCAAACCACCTCCCACCCCCGACCCAAACAGTACGTGCTAATAACATCCTTCACATTCTACTGCACCACCTGTGTTTGATCCAGCACAGAACAAAACCAGTTCTTTTCTTTACAGAAAATTTTGACGTAGAATTTAAGTAAATAGTTCTTCAGTTAAAAGTAATGGGCGTCTACTTGCATTGAACATTCTTTGCCTCCTCAGTTTTCATGGAAGTATAGTCAGTTAGTGGGACTACAGTCCCATTTATTCTGGAAACCCTGTTGTACATCATGCGAGGGGCACAGTACTAAGACATTGAGCATGACCAGTGGAGGGTATTGGATCCCAGTGGTGCTGTATTCATAGCTGATATTCCAAATGGGCCATTTTTAGTAGGAGATCATTGTTGCTAAGGACAGGGAACTATTAATTTGCATCAGCCACATTGGTGTTAAGAAGTGCCCCCCCCCCCCCCCCCCCCCACCCCTTTCATTACTTTCTTTCTCTTTCATTTAGTAATTTTACTTTTGGAGCAGTTCATTCTTAGAATACTCCAACACAGTAAATACAGATTGCACATTTTGGAAGATGGAGTGTGTTAGACTGATCACCCAAAAATTTAGGAACAAAAACAGAAGTTGCTAGAAAAGCTCAGCAGGTCTGGCAGCATCGGTGAAGAAAAATTAGAGTTAACGTTTTGGGTCTAGTGACCCTTCCTCAGAGTGCCTGAATGTTCTGAAGAAGGATCACCAGGCCCAAAACATTAACTGTGGATTTTTCTTCACAGATAGTACCAGACCTGCTGAGCTTTTCCAGCAACTTCTGTTTTTGTTCCTGATTTACAGAATCCGCAGTTCTTTTGGTTTTCACCCAAAGTTTTAGATTTGGGATGGACCTCAAATCTGCAACTGATTTGCCATGATATGTTCCCCTGCTATTTCAAATTAAAATGCATCAGATGTTTACTGTGTGTAATCGTACATATAGTGTGTTTAGAATGGGGTCGTGCAATCCATCCTAATTTCATCTTTTGTGCTATTGCAAAATGTCAAAATTTAGCCTCATACTTTGCCGGTCAAATGCATTGATGCTCTGAGTTAGGGCTGTTTTAGATTATAATTTTAATCAAATGGCAATTCAGTCACTTACTCTTGAACACAAAAGGAAATGGAAACAAGTAACGGATGTGCGGTTGCTCCGTGAAAAGTCGGGTCACTATCTCTGCTTTAATGTACGCCTAGAGATTTGATCATGTCATATGTAATCACATGGCGTTCGCTCACTATTTGCAAATGTTACATGCAGTTATCTTAGCTGAGTTTCAATTTATCGTCAAGCCTCACATAAAATATATGGTTTTTTGTTTTGTAGCATCATGAACAGCATTGTTTTATAAATTAAAGGAAGCATAGAAAAAACCATAAATATTTAAGAATAAGTAATGATCAAATGAAAAATAATTGTTATGCTACTACAGTATTGGTCTCAATGAGAAATAACAACTCTACCAATTCCACAAAAACATCATGGATCATAAGTCACTACCACTAAACTTCTGGTGTTATATTTTACAACACACAGAAAGTTATTAAAGCAATAAATAAAACAAAACCTATTTCATTTCACTAGCTCCCACCTCTCACTGCTAAAGCCGAGCTGCAGTTTATGTTGGCACAAACGCAATCATCCTAAAAACCAGAAAATAAACAGTGTGTTCAGAAATCCGGGCTGCCAAATAATGAATGCAGTTTATTTGTAAGCCAGAGTACCCGGTATATTGCATCTACAATGTTTGTTTCTCTCAACCTCAGGGCGGTCAATTGTCTATTTCTGTATGACCAAGGTGGGAAGGCTGGGAACTGTACTACAACCTTGCATTAATATGATGGTATTACATTCTAGTGGCTCAATGTTGTCACTGGTATGTCAAAAATAGCTTTAAAATCAGCATACATTTTAAAAATCTATACTTTTCTTCATCGACTGAACATTCTAGTGCTCGTAGTAATGGGTGATATTGAGTATTAAATAATATTTTAAAATCAGAGTAATAGCATATTTCATGATGATGTTAAGTACATTCCTTTGATTGTCTTGTGCTTTAATGCCTTCATTACTTGACGGTCTCAGTGTTTCTCAAAAGCCTGAACTTGGGTTTTGATAGTATCACATACAGCCAACTTTGTGAATTGGATTGTGATTGTGTTGTCTAGCTATTGCCAACTGTACAAATTTTCCAGAGTGTATCTAGTTAACTATGCAGACAATTTTTTTTTCACTTCTTTCAGGCACTATACATTAGTTTTGTTTTACTAATTGTTTTTGAAATAAGACAGCACACTTCAAAAGCTTTATTGAGGTAAAATTAATAATATTTTTTGAAGAGCATATTCTTTATGTGAGAAAACGATTAGAAAAATGCTTTCTAATTTCATAATTATGTATAATCTTAAAGTGTAGTAAAGTGAGAGACATTATATACATGTAACAAATTAGTTGTGATTTTTGTTGATAATTGTAAAAGGTAATTATCAGTTTCTCACACCTGTGAAATTGAGGTCCTAATTGCTAACACTTTTGAGAAAGGCACAAAGACATCTTCCCTCCTTCTAGTTTGATAACTTTTTCCAGCAAATACTTTGAATTTTGAATTTGCAAGTCTGTTTGAAATAACCTGATCGGAAGGAGGGATGAACGGTGAGAAAGGAGGCAACAGTTTGAGGATGAGTGTGTGACTTCTTAACATCAATCTTTTGAGAAAGCAATTTGGAGTACCACAGAATAAATGGAAGGTAAAGAATAAGGATAACTGATAGCAGTGCAAAGCTGAGAGAATTATATGGATTAGGCAGTTCTTCATAGAGGAAGGACTGGAAGCAGAAATGTGAGAATCAGAGTTATAATGAAAGGATAGTGGATTAAGTGAAGGGCAAAGATTCACAACTGATCTAGACACCATAGGAGAGCTGATAATATGCTCCTCTGGAGGTTATGCTTCTTTTAAGGCCCCCTGCTGCCTCCTAACCAGTTCAGAATCCTGAGCTCTATTGGGAGCCCACAGCAGCTACTAAATCTATGCAGCCTCACTCTGTCTATCTGATGAAGCACAAGTTGAAACGTGATTCTTCCATATATTCAGGGCATTCAATGAAAAGGTACCATAGGGTTGCTGTCCCATGAGAGAGACAACTGCTTGCGGTTTACCCTGGAGGGCACCACACCTCAGATGAGTGAAGAGGTTCAGAAGGAGGGTCCTTCATGGTAACCTTAGCCGGAATGGGAATAGAATACACGCTATTGGTGTCATTATGCATCGCAAACCAACCCACCCTGCCAACTGAGCTTTTAAATTCCTGGTCTATGATTAAACTAAGAACTTTCATCCCATGTTTCATGATGTCGATTCATTGCTGAATTTTCTCCAAGAAAAATAAAAGTAGATTTTCCTTGGATATTCTGCTAGGAGCCCAAGAAGTAGGAATGCCAGAGTTATATTGCACCTGCCAGTGGAAAAGGAATTTCCTAGCCATGGGCTATAACACATTCCCAGCTTTGAATGGCTCTTGAAATGAGACTGGGGAGTCAAAACATGAGCATTGCTCCTCAAAGGCTGCTAGTTGGCACCCAGATATTACTGTTGTTTGCAATTATTCAACTTCATCTTCTTCATGCTCACCACAGAGACTCCACCAGATTCTCATCACCTGCACTGGGTAGACCCCACTTGGTTCTCCAGTTTATAGCATTCCTCTGACATTTCCGAATCCATCTTTGGGCCCCTGTCACTGTGGCAAATGAACTGATGTTCAACTTTAGAAATGAGATGGCCATGACAGGCATCCACTACTATTTAATATTAGGCTAACAAGGCCTGAAGATCGATATTGCAGTTCTCTCTGCCTTTTAGGTGAGGGCTGTACACTGACTGCACCTCTTTAGTTATGGAACTGAAAACAGCCCATCATGAATTTCCATCCTAGTGATCAAAGTATGTAACTGAAGATGTCATACCTTGATCATAACCACCATAACAGCTCTGATTTTGTTCCTGAGATTTGTAGCTTAAGTTGGGGAATCTCCTGGCTCACTGCACATGCTTCAGAAAGAGGTGAAAGATGTCACAAATGGTTTTGTTTTTCACTGCAGGGTGGGGACAAATGTGGAATAAGGTATTGCTTGTTGCCTCAAGAGGTGGCCAGGGGCAGTTAAGTGCCAAGATAATCAATTTACAGGGGCTACATTAGCTGTCTGGGACATCCCCCTTTTGTTAAATACTAGGCCCCCTAGCCCTCACCTTTTGTACTCCATCACCCTACCCAGGTCCCAAGCTATGCCCATGCCAGCTGATGGCTCGACCCACCTCTCAATGGCCCTTCACATCCTCCATGCAAACTCTTGCATGCCCATCCATCCTCCATGGCCCATTTTGGCTACCATGCCAACTTATTGCCGACTCATACCCCAACCATCTCCATTGCTCCTTATGATCCATCAAAATGCAGTGCCTCCCCAGTCAACCAATGCCCCATCCACCACCATTTGACATTGCAACCTCAATACCAACTCACCATGGACCATATTGTTACAAAATAAAACAAAGATCTAGATATTTATGGAGAGGTAGTCTCTCCGTAGTTGCTGCCAGACCTGGGTTTCTCCAAGACTTTCTGTTTTTATTTCAGATTCCCAGCATTCACAATATTTTGCTTTTATCTAAATATTTATTCCAGTTTTTGGCATAGTAGTGAAACACTACTACCTATGGAACCCAAAACTTTAAAAGCCTGTCAAATACTTCATCCATTATAAAAACAAACTGAGTTTTATTCATAAGCCCACACAAAAAACAGCTAATCCTTTGATTGTCTCTTTAAGTTGTAATTCAAACAGAGATTGCCCAACCCTCAATGCTGCGATAAATATAGGTTGTGGAAAGCATGTACCCATTAGTAATGACATAATGATAGTCCTTGGCTAATGTCAGCATGTACCGTAGGAACGGCTCAATTTCCACCAATCACTGACAGAGTCATGCTGTTTTCTTGTTTAGTTTTTAATGGGCTACGGATTTAAATAACGTCAAATCTTGAATTTATTCAACTCTAACACAGGCTGGCAGGCAGTTGTATTCATTTTAAAGGATTAGGGATTTAAGTAACTTGACAGTTCTCCAGTAGAGTGTTTACATCTGCCTAGTAAATTTGTGACTCCCAGATTGAAAATGGTGTTTGCTTGAACTCAGCACTGAGTTTAAATGGCCCTACTGAGTTTCATGTAAATCACACCCTGCCTCCTTATCCCCATCAGTGGCAGTGATAGGGATGGTACTGCCAGATCTGGGTCTTTCTGTCCATTTTGAAACGTCCAAGGAATCTCCGCATCTCTGTGAAACTTGAACCCATTACCTCCATATGGAGACAGTGATTATTTCAAGCAATGCTTTAGGTAATGAGAAACAATTCACTTGAACAGTTTGCTGTTCCAGGTAATTTGTGAGAGTAGTTCTTTTCACTGTGCATTATCATTTACTTGTGATTCTTTTTTTTGAACTGCACAAGTATCTTGAAAAAACAATCATTGGAGAAACAGACGTTATTCAAGCAGCTGTATCTAATGTTGAATTAACCTATTACTATGGCAATGGTTTCAGCAACAAGCAATAAAAAAGCAATGGCAGATTGTTTGGGTGGTTCACCTTTTTACAATTGATATGATATTTTCTGTTTACTTTATAGCATGTTGGATTTTTTTGCACAATTATTTTTTGTACCTTTCAGCTTTCATGTTTTTCTGTCTTACAAGAGTTTGCCTGCATGATTTTATTTCATTATAGCCACATACTGTTCCTTTTTCCTGTATTTTCATTCTGGCTGTTTTAAGATGGACTACATCATCTGCCACAGACTTGTGAAACAGCTTATCCTTTTTTTGTTATTTCTTTTTACTAATCTACACTTCTTAAATACTTGGTTATTTAATCACTACTCTTGAATTCATTCTTCTGTTATCCAATTTTGATCTTTATTTGCACTTCTCCATTTTTGAAAAAAAAATCCCAATATATTTTCACCTAATGCATGTTTACACTATTTTAGGTAATAACATCTTACAATATCTCTGTTTCCGTAAGCCCCATGTTGTTATATCCAGTGGATGATTTTACATTATTTTTCCTTTTAATGAGGCTCTTCTCACAATTTTAACATATGATGCCCTCGGGGCTGGGTGGGAGGGAGTTGTGGAGGAGGAATTTTTATTTTTGGCTTTGGCTTGGGGAGTGTAAATTGCACCACTTTCCAATATGTGGTTCCCAACTTCAGAGTTAATCGATTCACTCCCATTTGGATGTAGTCTGGAGTTGAACCAAGCATAATAATAAGGCCATATTAAAAAACAGACATCTGGCTGTCTGTTGAGCCTGCTTTCTTGATACAATTGCAAGATGGAATTTCATTTTGAAACCTTGGCTGAATAGTTTCAGCCTGCGAGGCATGTTTACATTGCTCCAAATGGGATCCCTGGCTTTGATTGAACTACAGTTACTTGTTTGAGCCTATAGTACTTTATCTTCCTTTGAAGTGGTTTTTCAATGCTTATTTGTTTATTTATACAAGATGATGAGTTATTAAGTATATTAAAACTTTGTTTCATTGGGAGTATGAATGGCTGTGTTTGATTTTTATGAGCTTGTAATAAGGGCATTTTTTTTCAAGTGAACTTTGGCTGAGTTTGTTATTGTTTTACATTATTTAAAAACAATTTAAATAATTGCCAGTGTACTTGTATGGAATTGATCCTGTATCTAGTGTTTACTGGAAGAATGCTTTAAAAGTTCTGTAGATGTCAAGACATTAAATCAATTAGAAAATCAAACCATAGGATACATTTAAGTACATTAGTATCTGGTTCTCTCACTGTTGAATGCCGATGACTGCATAAAGTACTGGGAAAAGTAGTCTAATGCAGCTGAACCAATTAAATAGTACTGATCATTTGATAGGTCTTTTACCTTTTAAGGACAAAGCCCTTTGGCAAATCACTGCATTAATAACATATTAACATTTCAGAATCATCTAATTATGATGGTTGAAAATGGCACTACAGGAACCTTTAGTCAAGGTTCACAAACTGATCCACTTCACATGATTCCCGCAGCTTTCAGGAGTTCACCCACCTCTTTTGCAGCATGCGCTTAAATCATGATCATCATGTTACTTTAAGTGCGTGTCAGGTCACAACCAGCCATGTTTCCTAACATGGTGAAAATGGAAGCTGGAAGGAGAAGCCTGATAATTTTAAGTTTGCCACGCCTCATGTTGTAGCTGCTAATGTGGATTTGCTCAGTGTCAGGAGAGGGAAATCTGGCCCAGGAACCAGTTTTCTGTAGTGTTTGCAGTTTGTGGATATAATGCATTACAGTATTTCCTATGTTCTATACATGGTATATGTTCAACTTCCAAAATCCTGAATGTTCAATCTGTATCAAGAACTCTTTAATGATAAATTGCCATTGGTGGAATAAGTGGCAGCTCAGAGCTACCAAATCATCAAAATATGTTGTACAGCGGAAGACCATACAGCCTGTCCTACCACTGCTGGGTCTTTGAGAGAGCTCCCTATTTAGTCCCATGTCCCCAGCTTTTGTCTGTACCCCTGTAAATTCCTCAAGCACCTGTCCTAACATTGTTTTCAGGCAAGCTTCGACCACTCCTTTCAGGAGGAGCGTTACAGATCCTCAAAACTTTCTGAATCATTTGATTTATTTCTTCACCCATTATTATGAAGTCATACATTCATGGTAGTTCTCAACACAGTCCAGTCAAACTGGTCAAGTGATACGTGTCCAATTCCTTATTTGTTCTCTGTTCAACTTACCTAAACATGTTGTTCTCAAAAGCTGATACAAAATAGATCCCAAGTTTTCTTATAGCCTTCATAATATGACAACAATAATATGCCCATTTTTGAATGCCTAATGAAATGATCTTCCACATTTTACGTTTTATAGTGACCGTATACCAAATTAGCCAACCTTGTCTGTTACGTCTGAAACAACCAGAAAATATTCAGAATTTAAATGTACTATGCCAAACCCAGTTCAAGTGCACGTGAATCATCTTCTTTGTATTTGTTTTTGCTCCGTTTTGTCACATGGAGAACCTGATAATCCTCAGCACTTATGCCAGGATTGCACCTGCCAGTGGCGGGGTCAGTGTGTAAGAAATTTGGACTAAGTATCCCACCAAATGTAAGCAAATCTTTAACTCCTTTGCTAAACTGCTGTTTAGGAACCATCTGTGATTACCTCACAGCGTAAACCTAGGAATGAGTGATTCTTGTGTCAACTTGCAAACTTGTGTTAACAAGATCATAATGAAATTAATTTATTTCACCAATTTTCAAATCCACATTTTAGGATTACATCACCCATTTTTCATTAGCTACCAGTTTGATTTGATTTCTCTTCCTGTCTCTGTATTAACTGTGGATACAACGTTCCAAAATGGAGGTGATCTGATACACATATTGTATGTATTCAACATCTGTGTTTCTTTTTTATGGCCAAATTATCTCATTTGGGCCCAGCTGTGATCACAGTTAAGCACTCCTACCACTGTTCTGGTGAAGATCAATTTACTTGGCTTAGATTAGAGCTTCAATCTGAGCCACCCCTGGACTTTGGGATGCTGCTGTGCTGCACTAGTAATGCAAATATGCAGTACTAGCAGGGGATCACTTTCAAACGGTTTGTCATTTAAATACATAAATGCAACTTTATAGGAGAATCCAGTTTTTAAGATGAATAAAAACATGAATATAAGAAATATTTAACCCTGAGTAATTATGATGGAAAGTTACCAGCAACGGAGGTGTGAATGATACCACAGCACATCTTCATGATTAGGAGCAGCAGTCAACGAATCATCAGCTATGAACTTATCTCGCAGGGGTTGACGTACCAATCAAGTGTTAGGTGACAAGTTAATTAAATGTTGCAAAGAGTTTATCATTTAATACATATTAAGGTTAAGAGCAAATACTATTAAAAATTTTCTATTCTCAAACCCATTCCTTCAAAGATCTTGAGCATTGTAGGAAGCTGACTTTGATTTGAAATTGCTTTGAAGGCAACATTACATCCAGATAAAGCCGAGAAATCATGATGTTATTATCACAATTTTACACAGACTTTATGGATGTTTTTTATGTAAATTTCTAGTCATAGCTTTGATGCTGCAATGCCCTTGTAGAAATCCAGAAATTACATCCAGTCTGATCAGACAGAAGAGTTAACAGCTAAACCTGTTTTAATTTTGGACTAAAACTAAGGCACTGAAGGCATCTATTCCCTTATCAGCATCTCCCTACTCCCTCTTCCCACAGGTTAGAAGTTTCTCGCTGTCGTTAGAATCTCCTGCAACTTCATTTTGTTCCATGTGTGATAACATAGGAGTCCAAAGTTGAAGTGATATGAGGCTACTCCATTCTCTTGATGATCCTGCATTGAGTGGTGCTGCATAGTTTGTTTTCATATGGAGCTGAAATCACTCCGCATTGGTGTAAAACATGAATTGTGTAGTTTGTCTGTTGCTTAAGTGTTTGGGTAATCAAAAGACTTAAAGCACAAGGAACGTTAAGAATTTTTAAAAACTACCTTTTCAGTTTAGTATTAGTCCTTGGTTCTTTGATTTGAACAATAGAAATCAACTCATGACAAGGTTTAATCAATAAATTATTTGTTTTATTTGGACTGTTAAGTTTGATAACGTTGTTAAGATAAACAAGAACTTCACTAGAATGTATTGACATAGATTGATGTCAGGTTCTTGTCAGTTGTGATAACTTTTAATTTTCTGTGGTAGCATAAGCCATGTTTCTGGATATTTCTCCAATTCAGTGAAAGCTTTGAAATGAACAAATATCTAGTTCTTTACCATCCTGGTAGTGGAAGGTTAGCAGACTGGATTAGTGCTGCATCCTGCAGCCTAAATTTCAATCTAGACAGAATGAAAATAGAAACCTTTGTCCCTGCCCTTGGTAAAAACCCACCATCATATCGGTTTGGTCAACTCCAACGTGGTCAGCAAGTACCAAAGCAGAGCAAGAGGGGAAAAGCAAAAGGCAAGATTTGTGATATGATGGAAGGCAAAAGAAGTTGAAGGACAAAAGGGATGATAGTACTAGGCAAAAGGGATGGTAATGCGACATGTTAACAAAAAACTATCTAGAGGAGATATGAATAGAAAAGCAGGGACATCAACAACTCATGCTGTCAAAAAAACAAAAGAACAAGTAAAAGAGAAGTAAAGGAGGCTGGAGATTATGAACTGAAATGGTGGACCTTGATATTAAGTTTAGAAGGTTATAAAATGATGAACCAAAAGACAAGATGCTGTTATTTGAGCCTACATTGAGTTTCACTGAAAAATCTAGGAAGTGGAATAGAAAATTAGAAGAAGCGTGGGGTAACATTTGCGAACTAACTGGGGATGCTCTGCTGAACAGTCACCCAATCTGCACTTCGCTTCCCAGTGTAGAAGAAGCCTTATTGTTGGCAGCTAAATTCAAAGAAGTACAACTAAATAGCTGTTTTGCTTATAAGGAGTGTTTGGGCCCTTTGGCAGTGAAAGTGTAAGATGTAAGGAGATTAGTGAGGGTAGAGCAGGGGATGTTGTTTACCATGGATTTTAGTAAGGCTTTCAACAAGTTCTGTCATGGTAGGCTCATCCAGAAGATTAAGATGCATGGAATCCATGGTGATTTGGCCGCTTGGATTCAGAATTGGCTTGCCCATAGAAAGCAGAGGATATTTGTGGAAGGGTGTTTTTCAGTCTGGAGGTCCGTGACTAGTGGTGTTCCACAGAGATCCATGCTGGGGCCACTGCTGAGAGTGATATATTATATAAATGACTTGGATGAAAATGTAGCTGGGTGAGTTAGTAAGTTTGCAGACGATACAAAGATCGGTGGAGTTGTGGATAGTGCAGAGGGTTGTCAAAGGTTACAGTGGAAATAGATCAGTTGCAGATATGGGCGGAGAATTGGCAGATGGAGTTTAATCCAGTTAACTGTGAGGTGCTGCACTTTGGGAGATCAAATGTTAAGGAAAAGTATACATTTAATGGCAGGACTCTGTACAGCACTGATGTACAGAAAGGTCTTGGGGTTCAAGTCCATAGCTTCCTGAAAGTAGCCACACAAGTAGATAGGGTGGTGAAGAAGGTGTATGGTATGCTTGCCTTTATTGGTCACGGAATTGAGTACATGAGTCATGTTGCAGCTTTGTAAGACTTTGGTTAGGCTGCATGTAGAGTATTGCATTCAGTTCTGGTTGCCACATCACAGGAAGGATGTGGAGGCTTTTGAGAGGGTGCAAAAGAGGTTTACCAGGATATTGCCTGGATTAGATGGTATGAGCTATAAGGAGAGGCCAGAAAAACTTGGAGTCAATAAATGTGAAGCTGGAAAAGCACAGCAGGTCAGAGGGCATGTGAGGAGCAGGAAAGTCAATGTTTCGGGCCGAAACCCTTCGTCAGGACTGAAACATTGACTTTCCTGCTGCTTGGATGCTGTCTGACCTGTTGTGCTTTTCAAGCTTCACATCTATTGACTCTGGCTTTCATCATTTTGCTGTCCTTACTGTCTCCTAGAAAAACTCAGGTTGTTTTCTCTTAA
The DNA here is from genome assembly GCF_021869965.1 of Rhincodon typus. Taxonomy (NCBI): domain Eukaryota; kingdom Metazoa; phylum Chordata; class Chondrichthyes; order Orectolobiformes; family Rhincodontidae; genus Rhincodon; species Rhincodon typus. Next base: position 34,661,373 of record NC_063341.1, on the reverse strand, counting down.
GCTGCGCAGGCTGAGGGGAGTCTTGATCAAAGTCTATAAAATTAATGAGATGCATAGATAGCATTGACAGTCAGAACCTTTCTCCCAGAGTTGAAATGGCTAAAACTAGGGCGGTGGGGGGCATGCATTTAAGGTTAGAGGGGGAACATTCAAAGGAGATGTGCAGGGCACGTTTTGATACAGAGAGTGATAGGAATCTGGAATGCACTGCCAGGGATGGTGGTGGAGGCAGATATAATAGGAGCATTTAAGCGACCTCTAGATAAGTACATGAATATGCAAGGAATGGAGGGATATGGACCAATGGCTGTCAGAAGGGATTAGTTTCATTTGGTGTCGCGTTCGGTACAATGTCGTGGGCTGAAGGACCCATTCCTGTGCTGTCCATTTCTATGTTCCTTATAAAAAGGCAACTGTGACAGCTTCAGTGATTCCATGGGATGATGTCATGGAAAGGGGGCGGGGATTTTGGGAGTTATTGAAGAATGGATCAGGGAGTCACAGAGGACACTGTCTTTTGCAATGTGGAAAGGGGAGGTGAAGTGGTATTAAGCACTAGCATCGTGCAGAGGTGGTAGAAGTGGCAAGGAATGACCTGCTGAATGTGAAGGCTGGGGCATTGATGGTGTAAACAAGTGGAACACGATCATGATTCTGGGAGGTGTGGTGGAAGCACAAGAAAGTAATCTCAGGCGAGGAAAAAGGAACACTCACCAGAAGCACTGGTATGGAAAGGTGCATCATAATAAATGTAGTGGAGAGAGTGAAACTGGGAGAATTGATCAGATTCCTTACAAATGTTGAGAATGTGGAAGTGTTGTCAATGTAGCTGTCGTAATCAGAGGACTTGCGGTGGATATTGGTTCATTTGGTGTTTCATTGTCCAACAATGTTGTCAGATCCGTTTTTTCCAGAATTTCTGTTTTAATTTTAGATTTCTAATGTCTACAGTACTTTTCTGATCAATTATAGATCCCCATTTGTCATCTACATCTGCCGCTCAATTACGTGATTCAAAAACTCAGTGCCTCATTGCTCATGTTTGCTGATGACACCCAAATCTGGATCACCCTCAGTTTCTCTCAATTATTCCTTCGTATCTGATTTCAGACACTATTTGTCTGCCATCGAGAATTTGATGAGCATAAATTATCACCAATTCCAACCCTCTCCCTGAGTCTGAACCAGACTGCTTAAAACCTCAATATCATATTTAATCTTGAGATAAGCTACTTACCATGTATTTTCACCTTTGTAACATTGCCTTACTCAGTCCTACCTCAGCTGAGTTGCTGCTGAAATACTCATACATGCCTTTGGCTAAACTCCTATACCGTTATGGTGACCTGGCTAGCCTTCCACAGTCTACCCTCTGTAAACTCTGATGTTTGTGCCCTAACTTATAGTTAGGCAAATTGTGCTCACCCATCACTCTATGTGCCCACTGTCCTACATTGGCCATGATGGTCTATCTGTGATTTGGTGTTATTTTGTTTGATAACACACCAAAGAAATGCTGTGAGATATTTTACTGCTAGACAATCTACGTAAATCCAAGTTATTGTTGTGAAGTATTATAATGAGAATGAATAGGATATGAATCTGCATGACACCAGCTGTGGCTGTATCCAGCTGTATCCGCATGATTTATTATGTAGTTAATAAAAATCTGAAATGAACACAAATGCGATATTTGCAGTGTTAGATTTTGACGCCTTTGAACTGGGGAGTGAACTCTGCAGGAATAAAATTTATTCCGGTTGTATGCTTCACCATCTTTCAATTTTTTTCTGTAGTTTGCAACGTATTGAAGTATGGTGTGATTTAACTCTAAGGCGAAGAACTGGGCGCAGAGAAGGTTTTGGGACACTGAGGATGGGGAGATCTGAATAGAGCTCAACAATATCAGAGGTAGATCGAAATTCATTGGCTCTAATTTGGTCAAATTGACTGTATACCCAAAGGGACAATACTGCTAAATGAGCTCTGGAACAGAGGAATGGGAAAACTAATGATATAGAACAGCAATATAAAGTATATTTTGTATTCTCCACAGCTGTTCAGCTCCTCTAAACAGCGGAGGAAGTATTTAGCTAAAGGTCTAATAATTGCCAGGGCTGGGAGTGGGGCAATGAAGCAGACCAGTACTCAAGCAGTAACAATCTTGCCTGAGTCAAAAGGTTGGAGGCTGAAGTCCCACTTAAGAGAAGTGAGCACAAAATCTAGGATGGTACATTATTACATGTAGAGGGAGTGCTTCAGTGCTGGGAGGAGTCATGCTTTGAATGGAACATTAACCTGAAACCCTTGTGACCTGAGCAATATTTATTAATCAATCAATACCATTAAAACAGATTGTTGGGTCATTATCATGTTGCTGTTTGTGAGACCTTAATGTTGTGCAATTCTTACATTTCCTACATTACAACAGCAACAGCACTTCAAAAATAATTCAGTGGCTCTAAGGCATTTTCAGACATCCTACACCGGTGAAAATTGCCATATAACTGCAACTTCTTATTCCGAACTTCTTTTTCAAGATAGCTCCTTTCACATTTGTAATTACCAAGGAGAAGAAGTTACAGCATTAAGAAATCCACAGTAAAAGCTTCAAGCCCATATTCAATTATCAGCACTGGATTTTCTTCCATTCCATGGGACTGTGAATCCTCCTGCAGGAGCTGAAATAGCTCAGTGACTGACTATCATGACATTGCGCGCTGCCTTTGACATTCCCTCTCTGACCATCATAGGTTGTTACTTTGTACAATATATTCAATTAGTCACCATTGCTCGGCATCACACTGTCCATCCTGAGCTGTGTGACCCTCTGGTGCTATCCCTGGTTGTCCTCTCGTCATTGCTACACCTATCCCTGGACCAGCATCTGCTGGTTCTTCTGCACCAACACAGCAGCAAAAATCATTGGGTGTACAAGACCTATCCTGTCTGCCTGAAGTGAACTGCAAACAGGAGGCCAGCAAAGACCTGGTGACCATCAAAGATCTGGTCAGCACAGTTCTTTTGGCCATTCTTCCTGACAGGGGAGTGCTGTGGACCAATTGGGATCCTATTTTTGTACATCTAGCAAGTCCTGGTTTCCACCAAGCCCACTGCGACCTACTCTTACTTCACCCTCGTCTCCAGCCACTGCTTTCAGCTATGTCCTTGGATGTTCAAGGAGCTAATAGATACAGGTGTAGCAGAAGGTAGGGCAGTCCATCAGATATCACACCCAGATATGGGACATTGGCTGATTCCTCAGGTTAAGGAGGTAATTGATTATAAGTATTTGGCCATCAAGGCTCCTGTAAAGGAATCTTGATGAAAAGTTAGGGGATTAACTTGCTCAATGTTCAAATAGTTTGCAATCATCCCAAAAAGATCCTGCAGGTGTGTGCATGGTTCCAGGGAGGCTGCAAGGAATTCAACAACCACACACAATCCCAAATGACACCTAAATGCTTTTCCGGATGGATAATAAATGGTGGGGTAAATGTACTAATGTCAAGCTCCTCACGTGAGGAACTAGAGGTATATAACCACAGCCATGTGATTACAAGGGTGGTAGGCCTTCTGAAAATGAGGTTCAGTGCCTGATTGGATCTGTGAGAGCCCTTCATGTGGCCTGTTAAGGGTCACATCTTATGGTGAGCTGTACTTTACACAAACTGGCTCTCCCAATCAGAGTAGCACTGAAGGAAGAGGAAGACATTATTAAGCACTCTGAAAAAGACAAAGAGTTGGAGGAGAGCTAACACCAGATTGCTAATGGAAATGCATCTGTGGCATGGATGGCCCTTGCTATTTTGAATGCAACTCCCCTTGCCAGACAGGCCAGCTCACTGAAATGTGTGTTGCAACCTACCCATATTGGAGCAACCATCCTCTGGCTGCTGCCATCCTGCCATGTCTTTTTGGTAAGGCCTGATGACCATGTTCTCCCATTCACGAGGAAGAGTGATTCTCTCCATTCCCTGCTGCCTGTAGCAGCACCTCAAGTGAGGAATCAATAAATTTTGCTACAATAACTCTTTACTCATGCCAGCCATTACTTCTCAAATCCCCTGTTCAACGCGTATTTCACTGTCCTCTTTCATTTTTTCCTCCAATTGTGAGATGTGGTTGTGGCTGACAAGGCCAGCATTTGATGCCCATCCTAGTTGCCCATGAGTGGCTACTCCTTTTATGTGTCAACCACATTGTTGTGTGACTGAAGCACACCACACATAGATCAAACCAGGTAAGGACAGGATTTATGATTTTCTATTGTGATAATCAGTGCTGGTCACAATTACCAGCCTGAATTAATTGAAATTAAATTTCATGCTTCGATGGGATTTGAACCTAGGTCCCCAGATCGTGACCTGGTTTAACTTGTCCATTGACATTAACACCACGCCATTGGCACCCTTTTATCTGTCCTCCTTGTATGTGCCTGCAGGAAGGCTTTCTTTTGCTAAACTTCAGCCTTTAAACTCTGAATACACTCAATTAAATTCATTTTCTCCTGAGGGTAAATGACAACTAAACCATCCCAGTTCACTCCAGGAAGTATGTTTTGTTGCATCTGCAGGCACCCTGTATATTTAAATATTCATAGTTTTGAACCAGTGTGAATCTACAGGAGAAAGAAAAAGGAGTTTAATTCTCCTTGGGCTCTTGCGAGACATGCATGTCCTTTGGCATGTGACAAATCTTATCAACATATGCTCGCTGAGAAATCTCCTGTTTGGATCACCGTTGAGAACAAAGGGCCTTTCGCATCTTTGAGAAGTTGGTGTAATGTTTATCTCACAAGAGAGCTTTGCTATTTCCCACAAGGGACAGTAGCCCCCAAGGTACATCAATGCTAGATAATACAACAAAGCACAAGATGTGACTCTCCCAGTAGGGAATGATTGAGGTGCCATTTGCTTGATCTCTTTGGAATACCAGCTGAAGCAAGGAAAAGAATATTCGACTATGACCTGAGAATTCAATAGGACAAATCTTGTGAAAATGGACAGAGCACTTAATTGATTTCTAGAATGAAGAGATAATAAATCCTGGAGTAAGACTTGCAGAAACTGAACCCGAAAACCTAACGACAGGTTGTATTCAGGCCGTGTATCTGGAGCATAAACTACAATGTAGGTCAAAATCAGAAAAGAAACGTGGAACTAACCTGGATGGAAGTTATTTCACACAATCGTTGTTGAATATGGTTAACGAGCAAGAATAAAAACTTAGTCAAAAATTTTAAAACAATACTATGTTGGTTTTCAGAGCAAATATTTTGAGGTGGGAAAAACCAGGATGAGATTAGAATATTGTGTCCAGCTTGTCTATTGTTGCTACTGACCCTCAACTAGTACGTTTTTATGAATCAGCATAATCACTGCTTGGTTTTGGTAGAAGAGCAAAAGGTATAACTGCAAAAGCCCACCCGTTCGGACAAAGCTTGGCTTATTCCCTGGGAGACAAGTTAAGTCTCCTGAAAAATAAAGCAATAATCACACATTCCTGCAAAAATAATGTGTAAACATTAAGATATAAAATATTAATTATAGGGATCCATTAATGAAACCAAAATAACTAAGGCAGCAGGATCTCTTAACACGAGTTAAAGAAGTGAGTTAACTATTTGAATGAATGAATAGCCTTTATTGTCATGTGCACTCGAATGAATGCGGTGAAAACTTTGTAATGTTACTTTTCAACGCCGTCTTAGGTACAGGGTACCTAGGTACAGATACTATAAGTGTTGTCACAGAGGTGAAATAGTAGAAAAAAAATAGACTAGCATGGGATTGGCTGAATATCAAAAACAAGGGAACTATACTTTGCTATAGTATGAGCTTAATGGTTCTGTTAATCCATTGAGATATGTAGCTACCTTTAAGAACCTACAGAATATGGCAATATAAATGGCGTACATACTAGGTCCATAAAATACATTAATAGAAATCCATGAATTCCCATTTTTCTACAAGTTGAAAACAAATGAAAAGTGAAAACTAACAACATTCAACTACCTCTTCTCCCCTTAGGATCAGAGACACAGCTATAGTCACTCATGAACCAGAATCAAGAGTCCCTCTTCAGTATCAGCCTCCCGATGATGACAGCTAGCAGCTATAGGCACATAGACTAAGAGCCCCATGTGCTTTACTTGCAATCACAGGAGCCAAGCATCTGTCAGCAAGGAAAGAACAAAGATCCTGTAAATGCAATATAGAGAAAGCAGCTCTAAAAAGTTATAAATAACCTCTGTTAGCAAAAAAAAGTAATAGAAAATTATTACAGATAAATTAAACAAAAAAATCTCTAGCAAGAAATGGCATGATTGATCTATCCTTCAATACTAATAAATTACCAGCGCAAGATTTTCTTCAAAATGGCATGAAAAAGCAAAGAGCTAAAGCAATCGAAAATGAAATCAAATTTAGAAACAGAAAAACAGAGCTACTTAGTAGCAAGCAGCTTGTGGAAGCTTTCAATTAACTTTGGAGTGTGATATTCTGGTGGGTATGTGATTGGACAAGTAATCCAGAGATTGTGGAGTTGGGGAGGGAGTTCATGTGATATGTGCATGTACATGAGGAGGTAAAGAACCAGTCAGGTATGCACCATCACCAGGTAGGAACTGATCCTGGAGAGAACGCTTTCAATCCTGCTTCATGGTTCAGAGACCTTGGTGAGGATGGAGTTGGGTGGGGGAAAGGTCAACAGCCTAATCATGGGAGTGGATGATAGAGATTAGAGACTTTGTGGGGAGGTAAGTACTCTGTAAGACTGTAGTGGTCTGAAAGAATTAATAAAGAGGATTGTCTTAAGCATCGCTCACTTTTATGATGTGAAGTAAATTTATGGGCAGAACAATTTAGGATCTCGAAGAAGTAATGCCTAACATCTAGATCCTCCTCAAAGTCTCCATAACAATATCTGTTACACCAATGAAACCTGTAACTAATTGCTTGAACATTTAATAAACTAGAACTGTTCAACATAAGAACTTTCTCTATCACATTAAACTGTGCAAGCTGTGTAGCTCCCTACACTTGGAAGAGGATGGTGGTACCCAACCTACCCCTTGCTGAGGTGCAGATGGCTAGTCAAAAATTCAATTAAAAATTGTTCAGTAACTGGGTGGGAAAATGGAAAGCAACAGAAGTGCTTACAGCTCACAAGGAGTGCTGTGATCATAGTGAGTGGGCACCGCAAGGATTAGCTACAGTAAGGCAAATCAAGGGCCGTAAAAGTAACTTAAACTGAGATTGCAAACCTTTGGATGTTTCAAAACCTGAATTAGAGTAAGAAGGTGCAGATTATAATGCTAGCATCTCTGATCGACTGGAAGGAGAATGTTTGGAGAATTTATAAAAGCTGCAGAAAAGATAGGAGATCTTTCATTAAAAGAAAGTTAAAGATGAGAATTATTTATTTCAAGCCCAGAAAGCCGGAAACATCCATGAAAAATTGTGGAAGAAGGAGAGTTCATCTCTTAAAGCCTCAAATAGCAGGAGTCATTTAGTAAAACCTGGATTAAAGCCGTAGGCAGCTGTTTCATTCAGTAAAATCATTAAAGGAACATGAATGATTTATTGAGATTTTGAACAGCAATATTCATTAAAGGTGGGAATCCTCTCATTTAAAGTGTGGAGACATAGGAGGTCACTTCTGAGGTGGCTGTTCTTTTCCAAGGCCTCCGGAAAGCTTGCATTGTTTGAATATTTGATGTGGGGTGTAGCTGCGTTCTCTGTAATTTTTATTCATCTTGCATGGTTTTATTAGCTAAGCAGCTGAAGAAAGAAACCTGCAGGTCTACAGAGAATGGGTAGAGGAGCAGGACTAACTGACCTCCTCTTGCAGAGAATCCGCAGGGATGTAATGAGCTGTATAGCCCCCTATGTTTCTAGTATTGTAATATACTGGCTTCACACATCAGCTCCTAGTATATTTCTTCTTCATTTTTTTGCATTTCCTTCACAAAACCTGCTTTACCCTGAAATGATGGTCTATCTGGACCAAACTGTAACATGATGCAGCAGAGCACACTCTTTTGTCTAGCTGTGAAACTTATGGAAGTCGAAGTCCTGCTGCAGCGTAAAGATTGACATGTGCACTGTGGAGAATGCATCAGATGGTGTTTCAGAGACTCTGCAATTAGCCAGTCAGTGTGTTGGTGATCATAGCTCTGCTGCCACAGTTACATTCAGGACTACACAGAGACTCAAACAAATGAATGTAATACAAAAGCTGATGATGCATATACACTGTACTGTCATCTGTGCAACCAATGTGCCTTCAAAAGACTTTTCCTCCCACTGCCTCAGCGTTGTCTCAGGTCCTGTGGCTAGGGTGAAAAAACAGAGTATCCATTGGTCCTGGAGATTTGGTTGGGCAATTTGTGTTTGGATGGCCCAGCAATGCTGAAGGTCTTCTTGCTACAGACAATTTAACAATACAAATGTATAATAATAATGGTGAAAAGGCTTGGGAGAGATTCGCTGTATGAAGGTATAATGGTCTGAAAGAGTTAATATTGACGGGTGCTTTAAGCACCTTCCACTATGATGTTGTCATGTAGGTTTGTGGGCAGAGCAGCTTAGGATATTGAAGGAGTGATATCTAATATCCAGAAGCTCCTTGTAGACTCTGTAACAAGAGCTATCATAGTAGTGTAGCTGGCAACTAGTTGCTAATTGGAAATAAATTACTTGTTCAACATAAGAACCTCATCGAATTTGATCAGTTAGTGGTTTTCCTCCACCACGCTAGACCAAGCAGGCTTGTAGACACATACACTTAAAGAGAATGGTGGCAGCAAACCTATCCCATGGTGAGGTACTGTCTCAGTTTGAGTGCACACACAATGATAAGCAGGTAAGTGGAGAGATACAGACATCTGGAGGCTCAGATCCTACAAAGGCAGTTTTGAGAATTTGACAGTGTAGAAATGTTTTATTCCCTAATACTGAAATCCATCTGCTTGAAAACAAAATCACCAAATGAAAGAACTAATTGTTGTTGTCAGAATTTGCTGCTACTTCAATCGATTAGAGACAGAACCAGCTGGAAGATTGTGAAATGGATTTTAAAAGGGGAATCACATCCCAGACTCTTTTTTTTTCATTTTAGATATTGGATTAACTTAATTTATGGCTCTGGCAGCTCTTAATTACTTTATCCTCTGGCCTCTGACCTTCTGTCATCTCTAAGGTTATTTTTCACAGATTCTGTCTTCCATTCTAAAATGGCCTTAATTCATGTGTGACCCTGGCAAGTGAATAAGTCAGGCTATTCCACTGTAGAACGCATCAGTGTCAAGCCACATCCAAATGTGTTCACAGTCTGCGTCCATCTGAATTCCGTTATTTTGCTTACGATAACCAATTGGTTCTTTTCTCCTTTCTGTACAAAGTTGATTTCTGTTTTTAATAATGAGGCTATGAAACTGAAAGTTTATTAAAGATGATGCAGGGTTACCTATTGTATCCTTTTTTTACTGTGGATATTTTGGAATTTGTTACTAGCTATTGTGGTGCTCCAACCCTCACCTTTTCTGAAAAAAACACTTTCCTGTGCTATTTTTGAATGGCTTCCTATGGTGTCTTTCTAAAACAGCCAGTATAAGTCTCTTACCGCTTGGCACAGATGAGTGGATGGCCTGTCACTTGGATTTCCATTTATAAAACCTCTTTCTTGATTAGGTAGCTGAATGCATGTCCTTTATAAGTCCCCCTGAAAGAAAATCAGACAGCTCTGGGGTATGATGGGGTGGACTAAGCATTCACAGATTTTCAGTTGCTGGTCACCTGCCCTTCAGGCAAGAAACGTAACTCTTCAGGCAAAACAGTTGAAAATCACCCTGTTTATCTTGATCAATTTTTTTTCATGGTATGGGAAATTTACATTGAGTTGCCTCAAAGTTTTCTCTTTTAATTAGAAAAACATATAATTCCTTAATCTTCTGGTACATATTGTGACTATAGAAATACCTGTCATGAGAACAAGGTGATAAGATATGAAAATGTATGAAACTAAAAAGATTCAAAATCTGGTGACAGATTGCATACGCTTATATTAAATTTTGATCGCAGAAAAATAAAATATTTTAACTGCAATATTCATCGGTAATCTATAGTCAAATTGAAGAATGGGTATAAACGTAACCTGTGACTATACAAGAAAAGAGTTAAAGAATAAAAGTTAATGTCCTTAATATCAGTTACCAGTTAATATATCAGTTAATATACCCTGGAAAATAGAAATTTACTTATTGAATATTTGGGTAATTAAACGTGAATCGTGATGAATTGGTATATAATTTCAAACACGTTTATTGGGACTGAAAGCACCTGGATGATCATGTCAGTTGCAGCTTTTAAAATTTAATTCGCTTATTGTTATTTCTCTTTTTACCCATGAGGTTTCTCCTTTTCTGTGTAAGTGAAGAATCCTCGGACATATTCAGCTAAATTGAGTTATTGCAAACAACTTACTTGCAGTAACAATAACAAATTTATAGAGCTACACACCTGCTATTTTATTAAATAGCAGATGTTGCTGTAAAATTAGAATCAGATTTACTGTCTAGGTTACAGATTGGTTTAACGCAATTATTCTTCATTAAAGTTGCAATCACACCTTGTCTATAGTGTTCTGAGAATTTTGTTTTATTTTGTTTGCAGCATATGAGCATCGTTGGTAGGCTAGCATTTATTGCCCACCCCAAGTTGCCCTGAGAGGGTGTACTTACTGTTGGCCTTTATCTTGGAATGCTGCAGTCTGTATGATTGGTGTGGGCACGTGACAACATGATGAAAAGAGTGTTTTCATAATGCTGGTTGGGAGTTCCAGGATTTTGACCCTTGTTTGATACAACTGTGTGGCCTCACTAGATCATTTCAAGATAGTCTGGTGAGTCCAACTGAGTAAAGAAAGCTGAAATTCCTCCTTAAATGGAGTTAGGGACCTAATTTTTTTCTTAAGAGCAATCTGATAGAATTTCATAGAATCCCTACAGTGTGGAAACAGGCCCTTTGGCCCAACAAGCCCACACTGACCCTGAGCATCCCACCCAGACCCATCCCCCTATAAGCCATCTAATCTACTCATCCTTGAACAGTACGGGCAATTTAGCATGGCCAGTCCACCTGCACATCTTTGGACTGTGGGAGGAAACTGGAGTACCTGGAGGAAACCCACGCAGACACGGGGAGAATATGCAAACTCCACACAGCTTCACAGTGATAGGAGCATATATTCCAGACTTTGTTATAATCAAATCAAATTTTCCAACAGTCAAAAAGGGATTTAAACTCATGTTCTTGGGATCATTAGTACACTGATATAACCATTATGTTACAGCATCTGTCTTTTTAAAAATAATGTCACTACTTTTGCTAAGTTCAATCCCAAGTGTAGATGAATGCATGGTTTGAGTTTAGCTTCTAAAAAAAAATTATGAACGTGGATAAATGTGATCTTCACATTGTAATCCATTGAACTAAATGAGAACAGAGGCCTTTTGAGAATCAAATACTTCTGAGTCAATGTTTGTGCCCTAATGGAAATAAAACCCACAATAGCTGTGTAAAGCTAATCCAAAGGATACTGAGTTGAATTGTTGCAATTGTGGGTGTAAACTGTTTGAATCATCAAAAAACTGACAAGGTCTCAGCACAGTGGTGGCCTTACACTGAAATTAACAAATAGGAAATAGTGGAAAACCTGGCATACAAGTCGTATTTACACTGAGGTTACTCTTATTGCCTGTGTTGCATAAAGGAGCTTGTATTCTTTAGCTGTGTTTTTGTAGGTTCAACATAGCCTTGACACTGCTTTCAAATATTTGTCAGCCTTCGAGGGAAGAAGTGATGAAGGGCCAGGCAAATATGAAGTGGAAGGAAATTGATCATGGAAAGGGCGACATTGCAGGTGATGGAACTGCAATTCATCTGAACCCTCATTTTGTGGCTACGTGAAATGGATGTGAGGAATTTTATTTCTGTAATACAGTCTTTCCATTCTGAGAACAACAGAATAGTCCATCAGGAGGTGGTAAATGGGACCATACATAAGGACAATTCTGAATGTTAATTGTGAGAAATAATTACAAATGCTGTTCTTTATCCCTCCAAAGCTGCTGTTCATTCTCCAGTTCTAGGATTACATTGGAATCTGAAGAATTGCCCTGTATTCAATTTGATTGCTACAACTGAAGAAACTGTTTGAAGCAATTGGAACAAACAAGAAACAGAGTTAGAAATAAAAGAAAATTCAGAGCTACACCAAGAAAAGCTTAAAAATCAACACGAATTAATACACCAACAAAAATGCAAATAAATGAAAATATTAAGAAACACAAATCCAAGTTTCCAAAAAACAATTTATAAGAACAGATACTTGCCTTTTACATCAGGCTGTTCCTTAAACTGTTAAGTTTGTTTCATATTGACAAGCAGAATATTGGTGAAAAAGTATGGATGAAAGATACCATTGGCGGTGGGAAAGAACGCAATCGATTGTATGAGATAATACTTACAGATAGATTAAAAATTGGTGCAAAAGTCATTAAATCAAAATGAATCCTGTATACACATACAAAATATTTCAAATTTTAATGTCAGAAAGTGTAGCATTTTTCTTAACATTCCAGGTGCTAGAATGTAAGTGATTGTACACAGATTTTGTGGCCTGCACTTGCCCTTAGCAGTTTTTCACTCTGTCAATGGAAAATTCACAGATGTGGGGCTTTAATGTTTGGTTTACATTTTAGAAATTCGCAAGCATCTCACACAGCACACAGACAATGTGAACCAATTTATGAATCATTTTGAACATGCTCTGTGACAACCACATTCCTGCTGTTTAAAATGCTATGAATTATTGATACTAATGACGCCTGCTGAGACTCAACCAAATTGTCAGAAGCTCACACCTCCTGTGAGAATGTGAAAACGTACATATTGATTTTCTGGTCAATGGACAGAAAAATGTATGATTTTGCAACATGTGCTCATGACAGGTGAGATACTAATGACAAGGACTTGAAATCTATCCTGCAAAGCAATTATTACACGAGGGAATGTGTATTGTTTGTGTACGAACCATTGCAAAAAGATATGCATGATCAAGAGAAGTTGTTTGCTTGCTTTTACACCATCCCTTAAATATTATCACCCAAAGGCCCTGTTGTAAACATAGATTTTAGGCATCCATTCTCAATGAACAAGCATTGAATCATTCATGTCAAATATTCACAAAATTCAGAGAAAGTTGGACTTGGAACAAATCTAGGGTAATATTAGGTCTGCAGTCAGGCAAATGAACATTTACTTCAGAAAATTTGAAAGTAAAAGTCCCCTCTTTACTTCCTCCTTTCATCCGATATTAATAATTTTTTAAGCTTAGCTATAAGCAAGGGATGAGAGAAAGTACATCTGTAGAACTCAACAAGTTCAGCTCTCAGTTCACATGGTCTGACATCACTGTTACTTGGTCCTTATACATATGTTCAGCAGCTATTATTGGAGTAAAGGTCGAGTTAATGCTTTACTCCACAATAGATGCCACAAAATTAGCACTTCTGACCAGTTTCCAGATGACAAATTATGATGGCAAGCAGACTTTCAGGCTGGTTTTCTGGGCATTTTGCATGTTTGCGCCATGCAAGTACAATGAACACTCTAACCTAAGGGTTCCCAGCTGAGTAGGCATACAACAGCACGTGGGATACCCCACTAGCTTCAATGAACTAGGGAGAAATGGGAGATGGTGACATTATGCTAATGCCACACCTGACTGGAAATCTGTACAGCCTAGCCAATGCCCTGGGGACAAGGGTTAAGAAGCTGTTGGAATATGAATTCAACTAATAAATCTAGCATATAAACTGAATGGTGGCTGTGAAACTATCATTGATTGTTGTAAAATCCCATCTGGTTTACTAATGTCCTTAACCTGGCTGGCCTACATAGGACTCCAGACCTATAGCAATGTGGTCGACTCTTAACTACCCTCTGCAATAGCCTCACAAGTCACTTGGTTCAAGGGCAGTTAGTGATGGGCAACAGATGTCCTCAAAGCAGTGCCCACACCCCATGAAAGAATTAAATAATCCAAAGGCCTAGACTAATGCTCTGTAGGTGACAACAAAAAACTGCAGATGCTGGAAATCTTAAACACAAATAGAATGGGCTGGAGAAATTCAGCAGATTTGGCAGCATTTATACAGAAAGAAGCACAGTTAATGTTTCAAGATCAGTGACGCTTCATTAGATCTGAAAATAGCTAGGGAAGGGTAGTGTCTATGCTGATGATAGGGAGGGGGGAGAATAGAGGACATGGAGAAGGTGCTGTAATGTGCAATAAGACAGGTTTAATTAATACCGTCAGTAGAAAGACACTCATGGTTAGCAGTAATCATCCACAACCTCATCACCTCAGGTGACCTCCCACCCACGGCCTCCAACCTCATCGTTCCCCAACCTCGCACTGCCCGCTTCTATCTCCTTCCCAAAATCCACAAACCTGAATGCCCTGGTCGACCCATTGTCTCCGCCTGCTCCTGCCCCACCGAACTGATCTCCAACTATCTAGACTCCATTTTCTCCCCCTTGGTCCAGGAACTCCCTACCTATGTCCG